>NC_052151.1:225479635-225591498 GCF_902713615.1 Scyliorhinus canicula | reverse complement strand
CTGTCTCTCTCACCCTCTTCACCCCATCATCTCCTCTCTCTTCTCCTCTCTCCCTCTCTTTATCTCTCTTTATGTCACTCCCTCTCTCCCGCTTTCTCGCTCTCTGTCTCGCTCCCCCATCTCTCCACCCTCCCCTCTCCCCTCACTCTCTCTCTCCTTGCTTTTTACGCTCTAGAACTCTCCCTCCCTCTCTCTCACTCTCTCCCTCTTTCTCACTCTCCTCTCTCGTGCCCGCACGCACGTTCTCTGCCTCTCTCCTCCTGCCCCCCCCCCCCCCTCCTCTCTCACTGTCTGACTACCTCACCCTCTGACCGTGACACATCGGCAGCTGAGTTCCCCCCCCCCCCCCCCTCACCTCCGCCAGGGGTGGGGAGTCAGTGGCGGTGACTAAATGCTTGGAAAAGTGAGAGAGAGCACAACACGGGCTTTGATGCCAGGGCACTTGTGGTCAGAAGGTGACATTTAAACAGGGATCGGCGGCGAGCGAGATCAGGGAGGAATGTAGTAGTGAGGCCTGGGGCCTACCACGCCCCAGTCAGCCAGTGACTCGCTGCAGTGGAAATCAGACACCATTACCAGACACGCTTCGTTAGCCCCAGGTCGTGGCGAAAACTCTAACAAGCAGCTCCCTGAGCCGGAAACAAACCAGACAGTGAGCGAACCTCCCACCTGCCCGGCGACATTCCGCAAAACAACGGGAAACGGCCGGAGATTTGCCGGGTCCTTGGCCGACGTTCTTGGCCGGGCCGTACAACATGGCGACAGCTGCGTGTGGACCCGGCCTGCCAGATAATGCCCCCCCTGTAACCCCCCCCCCCCTCACCACACCCCACCAGCCCCCGCAGCCGCCGCCGAAGCCCCCCCCCACACCCTCCCCACCGGCCAGCGGGAAGGCTCCCCCCGCCCCCAACCCCGATTGTGGACAAGTGTTCCCCGCCGTCAGGAGGTCGGCCCACCGTTGGTGCTGAATGGGGAGAGGGCCTTAAGGTAACGTCCAGAGGCCTTCCTAAAGGCCTGTGGCCTACTCTGAGATCACGCCATTTCAGGGGTGGGGGGGGGGGGCACCGAAAACAGGCACCGCCCCCAATTCCACCGTAAAGAGGGATTCTCCGCCGGATTGCCGATCGCAAAATCGGCATCGGGAAACGGAGAGTCCACTCCACAGTCTTTCAGCCAGCGCTCCCTCAGTACCGACCCTCTGACAGTGCGGCACTCCCTCAGTACTGACCCTCTGACAGTGCGGCACTCCCTCAGTACTGACCCTCTGACAGTGCAGCACTCCCTCAGTACTGACCCTCTGACAGTGCGGCACTCCCTCAGTACTGACCCTCTGACAGTGCAGCACTCCCTCAGTACTGACCCTCTGACAGTGCAGCACTCCCTCAGTACTGACCCTCTGACAGTGCGGCACTCCCTCAGTACTGACCCTCTGACAGTGCAGCACTCCCTCAGTACTGACCCTCTGACAGTGCAGCACTCCCTCAGTACTGACCCTCTGACAGTGCAGCACTCCCTCAGTACTGACCCTCTGACAGTGCAGCGCTCCCTCAGTACTGACCCTCTGACAGTGCAGCACTCCCTCAGTACTGACCCTCTGACAGTGCGGCACTCCCTCAGTACTGACCCTCTGACAGTGCAGCACTCCCTCAATACTGACCCTCTGACAGTGCAGTACTCCCTCAGTACTGACCCTCTGACAGTGCGGCACTCCCTCAATACTGACCCTCTGACAGTGCAGCGCTCCCTCAGTACTGACCCTCTGACAGTGCGCCACTCCCTCAGTACTGACCCTCTGACAGTGCGCCACTCCCTCAGTACTGACCCTCTGACAGTGCAGCTCCCTCAGTACTGACCCTCTGACAGTGCAGCACTCCCTCAGTACTGACCCTCTGACAGTGCGGCACTCCCTCAGTACTGACCTTCTGACAGGGCAGCACTCCCTCAGCACTGACCCTCTGACAGTGCAGCACTCCCTCAGTATAGACCCTCTGACAGTGCAGCACTCCCTCAGTACTGACCCTCTGACAGTGCGGCACTCCCTCAGTACTGATCCTCTGACAGTGCGGCACTCCCTCAGTACTGACACCCTGACAGTGCAGCACTCCCTCAGTACCGACCCTCTGACAGTGCGGCACTCCCTCAGTACTGATCCTCTGGTAGTGCAGCACTCCCTCAGTACTGACCCTCTGACAGTGCAGCACTCCCTCAGTACTGACCCTCTGACAGTGCGGCACTCCCTCAGTGCTGACCCTCTGACAGTGCGGCGCTCCCTCAGTACTGACCCTCTGACAGTGCTGCACTCCCTCAGTACTGACCCTCTGACAGTGCGGCACTCCCTCAGTACTGACCCTCTGACAGTGCGGCACTCCCTCAGTACTGACCCTCTGACAGTGCAGCACTCCCTCAGTACTGACCCTCTGACAGTGCAGCACTCCCTCAGTACTGACCCTCTGACAGTGCGGCACTCCCTCAGTACTGACCCTCTGACAGTGCAGCATTCCCTCAGTACTGACCCTCTGACAGTACGGCACTCCCTCAGTACTGACCCTCTGACTGTGCGGCACTCCCTCAGTACTGACCCTCTGACTGTGCGGCACTCCCTCAGTACTGACCCTCTGACAGTGCAGCACTCCCTCAGTACTGACCCTCTGACAGTGCAGCACTCCCTCAGTACTGACCCTCTGACAGTGCGGCACTCCCTCAGTACTGACCCTCTGACAGTGCAGCACTCCCTCAATACTGACCCTCTGACAGTGCAACACTCCCTCAGTACTGACCCTCTGACAGTGCAGCACTCCCTCAGTAATGACCCTCTGACAGTGCAGCGCTCCCTCAGTACTGACCCTCTGACAGTGCGCCACTCC
Organism: Scyliorhinus canicula; assembly: GCF_902713615.1. Taxonomy (NCBI): domain Eukaryota; kingdom Metazoa; phylum Chordata; class Chondrichthyes; order Carcharhiniformes; family Scyliorhinidae; genus Scyliorhinus; species Scyliorhinus canicula. The sequence goes on along the minus strand of NC_052151.1, from coordinate 225,588,634 downwards.
CTCAGTACTGACCCTCTGACAGTGCGGCACTCCCTCAGTACTGACCCTCTGACAGTGCAGCTCCCTCAGTACTGACCCTCTGACAGTGCAGCACTCCCTCAGTACTGACCCTCTGACAGTGCGGCACTCCCTCAGTACTGACCTTCTGACAGGGCAGCACTCCCTCAGCACTGACCCTCTGACAGTGCAGCACTCCCTCAGTACTGACCTTCTGACAGGGCAGCACTCCCTCAGTACTGACCCTCTGACAGTGCAGCACTCCCTCAGTATAGACCCTCTGACAGTGCAGCACTTCCTCAGTACTGACCCTCTGACAGTGCGGCACTCCCTCAGTACGGACCCTCTGACAGTGCGGCACTCCCTCAGTACTGACCCTCTGACAGTGCAGCATTCCCTCAGTACTGACCCTCTGACAGTGCGGCGCTCCCTCAGTACTGACCCTCTGTAAGTGCGGCTCTCCCCCAGTACTGACCCTCTGACAGTGCAGCACTCCCCCAGTACTGACCCTCTGACAGTGCAGCACTCCCTCAGTACTGACCCTCTGACAGTGCAGCACTCCCTCAGTACTGACCCTCTGACAGTGCGGCACTCCCTCAGTACTGATCCTCTGACAGTGCGGCACTCCCTCAGTACTGACACCCTGACAGTGCAGCACTCCCTCAGTACCGACCCTCTGACAGTGCGGCACTCCCTCAGTACTGATCCTCTGGTAGTGCAGCACTCCCTCAGTACTGACCCTCTGACAGTGCAGCACTCCCTCAGTACTGACCCTCTGACAGTGCGGCACTCCCTCAGTGCTGACCCTCTGACAGTGCGGCGCTCCCTCAGTACTGACCCCCTGACAGTGCTGCACTCCCTCAGTACTGACCCTCTGACAGTGCGGCACTCCCTCAGTACTGACCCTCTGACAGTGCGGCACTCCCTCAGTACTGACCCTCTGACAGTGCAGCACTCCCTCAGTACTGACCCTCTGACAGTGCAGCACTCCCTCAGTACTGACCCTCTGACAGTGCGGCACTCCCTCAGTACTGACCCTCTGACAGTGCAGCATTCCCTCAGTACTGACCCTCTGACAGTACGGCACTCCCTCAGTACTGACCCTCTGACAGTGCAGCACTCCCTCAGTACTGACCCTCTGACAGTGCGGCGCTCCCTCAGTACAGACCCTCTGACAGTGCAGCACTCCCTCAGTACTGACCCTCTGACTGTGCGGCACTCCCTCAGTACTGACCCTCTGACTGTGCGGCACTCCCTCAGTACTGACCCTCTGACAGTGCAGCACTCCCTCAGTACTGACCCTCTGACAGTGCAGCACTCCCTCAGTACTGACCCTCTGACAGTGCAGCACTCCCTCAGTACCGACCCTCTAACAGTGCAGCACTCCCCCAGTACTGACCCTCTGACAGTGCAGCACTCCCTCAGTACTGACCCTCTGACAGTGCAGCACTCCCTCAGTACTGACCCTCTGACAGTGCGGCACTCCCTCAGTACTGATCCTCTGACAGTGCGGCACTCCCTCAGTACTGACACCCTGACAGTGCAGCACTCCCTCAGTACCGACCCTCTGACAGTGCGGCACTCCCTCAGTACTGATCCTCTGGTAGTGCAGCACTCCCTCAGTACTGACCCTCTGACAGTGCAGCACTCCCTCAGTACTGACCCTCTGACAGTGCGGCACTCCCTCAGTGCTGACCCTCTGACAGTGCGGCGCTCCCTCAGTACTGACCCTCTGACAGTGCTGCACCCCCTCAGTACTGACCCTCTGACAGTGCGGCACTCCCTCAGTACTGACCCTCTGACAGTGCGGCACTCCCTCAGTACTGACCCTCTGACAGTGCAGCACTCCCTCAGTACTGACCCTCTGACAGTGCAGCACTCCCTCAGTACTGACCCTCTGACAGTGCGGCACTCCCTCAGTACTGACCCTCTGACAGTGCAGCATTCCCTCAGTACTGACCCTCTGACAGTACGGCACTCCCTCAGTACTGACCCTCTGACAGTGCAGCACTCCCTCAGTACTGACCCTCTGACAGTGCAGCACTCCCTCAGTACTGACCCTCTGACAGTGCAGCACTCCCTCAGTACCGACCCTCTAACAGTGCGGCACTCCCTCAGTACTGACCCTCTGACAGTGTGGCACTCCCTCAGTACTGATCCTATGACAGTGCAGCACGCCCTCAGTACTGACCCTCTGACAGTGCAGCACTCCCTCAGTACTGACTCTCTGACAGTGCAGCTCCCTCAGTACTGACCCTCTGACAGTGCAGCATTCCCTCAGTACTGACCCACTGACAGTGTGGCACTCCCTCAGTACTGATCCTCTGACAGTGTGGCACTCCCTCAGTACTGACCCTCTGACAGTGCAGCACTCTCTCAGTACTGACCGTCTGACAGTGCGGCACTCCTTCAGTACTGACCCTCTGACAGTGCAGCACTCCCTCAGTACTCAGTACTCCCAGCAGGGGGAGCAGAGCAGAGCTTCTGATTGGCTGTTCCGGGGAGATATGCATACGTGCAGTGCGGTCAGCGTAAGTTGAAGGTGCACCTGCATCAGTGACCCAAGGAGTTCGACGGAAGTCAAGCATCCAGCAGGGGGAAGCAGAGCAGAGCTTCTGATTGGCTGTTCCGGGGAGATTTGCATACGTGCAGTGCGGTCAGCGTAAGTTGAAGGTGCACCTGCATCAGTGACCCAAGGAGTTCGACGGAAGTCAAGCACCCGAGATACTACACGTGTAGTGTCTCCCACCCGCCCTCCTCCTCTAATCTAATAATAAGACCCATTGGGGTGAGCAGGTGAGTGCCTTATTACATTATTATTTTTCTTTTTCTTATTTGTTAACCAGAACTAGGTTGAAAAAGACTATAGCAGAGGTATCCAAGTTTGTTTGTTTTTTAAACTGAAATTTATACAAAGTAATAAATTAATTAACTAATCAGAGATGGCTGGGCAGGTGATGTGCTGTAGCTGTATGACGTGGGAGCTGGCTGTTCCCCTTGTGAATGGCAATGACCACATCTGCAGCAAGTGTTGGTTGCTGGAAGAACTCCGGCTCAGAGTTGATGATCTGGAATCTGAGCTTCAAACACTGCGACACATCCGGGAGGGGGGAGAGTTACCTGGACACTTTGTTTCAGGAGGCAGTCACACCTGGGAGGTTAAGTAATTCACATTCAGTAAGCGATCAGGGATTTCAGAGTGTGACTGTTAGTGAGGCAGGCAGGGGGAACCTGAGTTCAGGAGTGCAGGGGCCTCTGCCCTTGACCTTGTCCAACAGGTATGAGACTCTTGCTCCCTGTATGGATGAGGAAAAGGGCTCTGGACAGGATGAGCCAGCTGACCACGTTACCATGGTGTAGAAGGCCATTCAAGAGGGGGGAGTAAAAAGACAAGTAGTTGTTCTAGGGGATTCTATAATTAGGGGGACAGATAGTATCCTATGCAAGCCGGATCGGGAGTCTCGCATGGTGTGTTGCAGGCCCAGTGCCAGGGTGCGGGACATCTCTGACCGGCTTGAAAGGATATTGGAGCGGGAGGGGGAGGATCCAGTTGTTGTGGTCCACGTTGGGACTAACAACATAGGTAAAGCTAGGGTGGAGGACCTGTTCGGGGACTATCAAGCACTAGGAAGAAAATTGAAATACAGGTCCTCAAGGGTCATAATCTCCGGATTACTGCCCGAGCCACGTGCCAATTGCCATAGGGACAAGAAAATTAGGGAAGCAAACACGTGGCTAAGGGATTGGTGTGGGAAAGAGGGATTCCACTTCATGGGACATTGGCATCAGTTTTGGAACCGGGGGGGATCTGTACCGTTGGGACGGTCTCCACCTGAACCGATCTGGAACCAGTGTTCTAGAGAAGAGGATAAATAGGGTGGTCAGTAGGACTTTAAACTTCTGAGTTGGGGGGAAGGGAAAGTGAAAGCGACAGGGAGCATGGAGTTAAATGGCAAGATACGCAGGAGGATAACATGTAGGCAGGTGGATTTAAGCTTGAGGCAGACTAGGAATTCAACAAAAAGGAAGGATCACTTTGGCCATCTTAGGACTTCCAATATCTGTAATGATAAGAAAGTTAGCATTAAGGTACTTTACCTGAATGCTCGTAGCATTTGTAATAAAGTAGACGAACTAATGGCACAGATCATCGTGAATGATTATGATGTGGTTGGCATCACAGAGACATGGCTGCAGGGGATTCAGGACTGGCAGTTAAACATCCAAGGATATACAACCTATCGAAAAGACAGGGAGGTGGGCCGAGGGGGTGGGGTTGCCTTGTTAGTTAAGAACAAAATTAAACCTATGGCACTAAACGACATAGGGTCGGATGATGTGGAGTCTGTGTGGGTAGAATTGAGGAACCACAAAGGCAAAAAAAACCATAATGGGAGTTATGTACAGACCTCCTAACAGTGGTCAGGACCAGGGGCGCAACATGTACCGGGAAATAGAAAAGGCATGTCAGAAAGGCAAGGTCACGGTGATCATGGGGGACTTCAATATGCAGGTGGATTGGGTAAATAACGTAGCCAGTGGATCCAAAGAAAAGGAATTCATGGAATGCTTACAAGATGGCTTTTTGGAACAGCTTGTCATGGAGCCCACAAGGGAGCAGGCTATTCTGGACCTAGTGCTATGTAATGAACCAGACTTTATAAAAGATCTTAAAGTAAGGGAACACTTAGGAAGCAGCGATCATAATATGGTTGAGTTCAGTCTGCAGTTTGAAAGAGAGAAGGCAAAATCGGATGTAATGGTGTTACAGTTAAATAAAGGTAATTACGAGGGCATGAGAGAGGAACTGGCGAAAATCGACTGGAAGCAGACCCTAGTGGGGAAGACAGTAGAGCAAAAATGGCAGGAGTTTGTATGCATAATTGAGGACACTGTACAGAGGTTCATCCCCAAGAAAAGAAAGATTATCCGGGGAGGGATTAGACAGCCATGGCTGACAAAGGAGGTCAGGAAATGTATCAAAGAAAAAGAGAGATCCTATAAAGTGGCCAAAAGCACTGGGAAATCAGAAGATTGGGAAGGCTACAAAAACAAACAGAGGTTAACAAAGAGACAAATAAGGAAGGAGAGGATCAAATATGAAGGCAGGCTAGCCAGTAATATAAGAAATGATAGTAAAAGTTTCTTTCAATACATAAGAAACAAACGACAGGCCAAAGTAGACATTGGGCCAATTCAAACTGATTCCGGAAGGCTAGTGATGGGAGACGAGGAAATGGCTGGAGAACTTAATAAGTACTTTGCGTCTGTCTTCACAGTGGAAGACATGAGTAATATCCCAAAAATTATAGAGGGTCAGGGGGCTGAGTTGAGTATGGTTGCCATTACAAAAGAGATGGTGCTAAAAAAGCTAAAAGGTCTTAAAATTGACAAATCTCCTGGCCCCGATGGGCTACACCCTAGAGTTCTGAGAGAGGTGGCTGAAGAAATAGCGGAAGCGTTGGTTGAGATCTTTCAAAAATCACTGGAGTCAGGGAAAGTCCCGGACGATTGGAAGATCGCTGTTGTAACCCCCTTGTTCAAGAAAGGATCAAGACAAAAGATGGAAAATTATAGGCCAATTAGCCTAACCTCGGTTGTTGGTAAAATTCTAGAATCGATCGTTAAGGATGAGATTTCTAAATTCTTGGAAGAGCAGGGTCGGATTAGAACAAGTCAACATGGATTTAGTAAGGGGAGGTCGTGCCTGACGAACCTGTTAGAATTCTTTGAGGAGGTGACAAGTAGGTTAGACCAGGGAAACCCAGTGGATGTGGTCTATCTGGATTTCCAAAAGGCCTTTGATAAGGTGCCACACAGGAGGCTGCTGAGTAAGGTGAGGGCCCATGGTGTTCGAGGTGAGCTACTGGCATGGGTTGAGGATTGGCTGTCTGACAGAAGGCAGAGAGTTGGGATAAAAGGTTCTTTTTCGGAATGGCAGCCGGTGACCAGCGGTGTCCCACAGGGTTCAGTGTTGGGGCCACAGCTGTTCACCATATATATTAATGATCTGGATGAAGGGACTGGGGGCATTCTAGCAAAGTTTGCCGATGATACGAAGTTAGGTGGTCAGGCAGGTAGTGCTGAGGAAGTGGGGAGGCTGCAGAAGGATCTAGACAGTTTGGGAGAGTGGTGCAGGAAATGGCTGATGCAATTCAACGTGAGAAAATGTGAGGTCTTGCACTTTGGAAAAAAGAATCCAAGCATAGACTACTTTCTAAACGGTGAGAAAATTCATAATGCCAAAGTACAAAGGGATCTGGGAGTGCTAGTCGAGGATTCCCTAAAGGTAAACATGCAGGTTGAATCTGTGATTAAGAAAGCGAATGCAATGTTGTCATTTATCTCAAGAGGGTTGGAATATAAAAGCAGCGATGTGCTACTGAGCCTTTATAAGGCTCTGGTTAGGCCCCATTTGGAGTACTGTGTCCAGTTTTGGGCCCCACATCTCAGGAAGGACATACTGGCACTGGAGCGTGTCCAGCGGAGATTCACACGGATGATCCCTGGAATGGCGGGTCTAACATATGATGAACGGCTGAGGATCCAGGGATTGTATTCATTGGAGTTTAGAAGGTTAAGGGGAGATCTAATAGAAACTTACAAGATAATACATGGCTTAGAAAGGGTGGACGCAAAGAAACTGTTTCCGTTAGGCGAGGAGACGAGGACCCGTGGGCACAGCCTTAGAATTAGAGGGGGTAAATTCAGAACAGAAATGCGGAGACATTTCTTCAGCCAGAGAGTGGTGGGCCTGTGGAATTCATTGCCGCAGAGTGCAGTGGAGGCCGGGACGCTAAATGGCTTCAAGGCAGAGATAGATAAATTCTTGATGTCGCGAGGAATTAAGGGCTACGGGGAGAATGCTGGTAGGTGGAGTTGAAATGCCCATCAGCCATGATTGAATGGCGGAGTGGACTCGATGGGCCGAATGGCCTTACTTCCACTCCTATGTCTTATGGTCTTATGGACCCTCTGACAGTGCAGCACTCCCTCAATGCTGACCCTCTGACATTGCAGCACTCCCTCAGTACTGACCCTATGACAGTGCAGCACTCCCTCAGTACTGACCCTCTGACAGTGTGGCACTCCCCTCAATGCTGACCCTCTGACATTGCAGCACTCCCTCAGTACTGACCCTCTGACAATGCAGCACTCCCTCAGTACTGACCCTCTGACAGTGCAGCACTCCCTCAGTACTGACCCTCTGACAGTGCCGCACTCCCTCAGTACTGACCCTATGACAGTGCAGCACTCCCTCAGTACTGACCCTCTGACAGTGCGGCACTCCCTCAGTACTGACCCTCCGACAGTGCAGCACTCCCTCAGTACTGACCCTATGACAGTGCAGCACTCCCTCAGTACTGACCCTCTGACAGTGCAGCACTCCCTCAGTACTGACTCTCTGTCAGTGCAGCACTCACTCAGTACTGACCCTCTGACAGTGCAGCACTCCCTCAGTACTGACCCTCTGACAGTGCGGCACTCCCTCAGTACTGACCCTCTGACAGAGCAACGCCCCCTCAGTACTACCCCTCTGACAGTGCGGCACTCCCTCAGTGCTGACCCTCTGACAGTGCAGCACTCCCTCAGTACTGACCCTCTGACAGTGCAGCACCCCCTCAGTACTGACCCTCTGACAGTGCAGCACTCCCTCAGTACTCACCCTCTGACAGTGCAGCACCCCCTCAGTACTGACCCTCTGACAGTGCAGCACTCCCTCAGTACTCACCCTCTGACAGTGCAGCACTCCCTCAGTACTGACCCACTGACAGTGCAGCACCCCCTCAGTACTGACCCTCTGACAGTGCAGCACTCCCTCAGTACTGACCCTCTGACAGTGCAGCATTCCCTCAGTACTGAGCCTCTGACAGTGCGACACTCCCTCAGTACTGACCCTCTGACAGTGCGACACTCCCTCAGTACTGACCCTCTGACAGTGCAGCACTCCCTCAGTACTGACCCTCTGACAGTGCAGCACTCCCTCAGTACTAACCCTCTGACAGTGCAGCACTCCCTCAGTACTGACCCTCTGACAGTGCAGCAATCCCTCAGTACTGACCCTCTGACAGTGCAGCACTCCCTCAGTACTGACCCTCTGACAGTGCAGCATTCCCTCAGTACTGAGCCTCTGACAGTGCGACACTCCCTCAGTACTGACCCTCTGACAGTGCAGCACTCCCTCAGTACTGACCCTCTGACAGTGCGGGGCTCCCTCAGTACTGACCCTCTGACAGTGCGGCGCTCCCTCAGTACTGACCCTCTGACAGTGCGGCACTCCCTCAGTACTGACTCTCTGTCAGTGCAGCACTCCCTCAGTACTGACCCTCTGACAGTGCAGCACTCCCTCAGTACTGACCCTCTGACAGTGCAGCCCTCCCTCAGTACTGACCCTATGACAGTGCAGCACTCCCTCAGTACTGACCCTCTGACAGTGCAGCACTCCCTCAGTACTGACCCTCTGACAGTGCAGCACTCCCTCAGTACTGACCCTCTGACAGTGCAGCATTCCCTCAGTACTGACCCTCTGACAGTGCAGCACTCCCTCAGTACTGACCCTCTGACAGTGCGGGGCTCCCTCAGTACTGACCCTCTGACAGTGCGGCGCTCCCTCAGTACTGACCCTCTGACAGTGCAGCACTCCCTCAGTACTGACCCTCTGACAGTGCAGCCCTCCCTCAGTACTGACCCCCTGACAGTGCAGCACTCCCTCAGTACTGACCCTCTGACAGTGCAGCACTCCCTCAGTAGTGACCCTCTGACAGTGCGACACTCCCTCAGCCCTGTTCCTGGAGGGATTTGAGTGGCACCTTCTGGATTGTGTCTGCTTCGGATGTGGGACGCTCTCGATTGAAGCTTGAGGCGATGACTGATGTTGTCTTTGCCTGCGGGTATTCCCTGTGTTGATGTGGTCCATATTCTGTGTTGCTGATTCACATCGTAATATTCCGAGGATTGTGAGGAGACTCTTTCTCTGTGAAGTCAGAACATTCATCGTTTCTGCCTACTTTCTTTCCTGGTATTAACGCCTGAGAGCATTATGACTTATCTAGCTGGCAATCCCATTGGCCGGTGAGCTGTGTGTCAGATATTGGGACTTCATCAGAGATGAGGGTGACATATATATATATATATCTCACCTTCCTGAGTGCTCCACACACCAGCAACACTCGCACGCACACGAGACTCTGCTTTGAAGAAGTTTATCCTGTCTAACAGTCCTCCAAGATGTCGAGTAAGTTACGCTGGCATCTGGAGGTGTCCGAGGGTGTGGTGGTGGTGGTTGTGGTGGGTTGGTTCTGGGAGGGGTGGCTGCATCATTTTAGCAACTCGCACCGCCTCTAACTTTCCACTTATTTTCAGGCATTCCGAGTTTGAGGTGGCAGGACAGAGAGAGAGAGAGAGAGAGAGAGAGAGAAATAGAGGGAGAGAGGGGCGTACGCTGAGGGACGCAGAGGGCAGGAGAGAGAGAGAGAGGCAGTGGGAGACAGGGCAGCAGAGCAAGGAAGGGGGAGAGGGAGAGAAAGAGTCGCGGAGAGAGGAAGAAAAGCGAGACAGGGATAGAGAGAGGGAGGACAAATGCAGGGGGTAGAGAGTGGTAGAATGCAGATAGAGAGGGAGAATAGAGCGATAGAGCTCGAGAGAGGATGGAGAGATAGAGAGGGAGAATAGAGAGTTTGAGACGGGGGAATACAGAGAGGGGGAATAGAGCGATAGTGGGAGGGGTAACAGAGAGATAGAGCTAGAGAAGATGGAATGATAGAGAGGGAGTATAGACAAAGGGAATAGAGAGATAGAGCGAGGGGAAATAGAGAGATAGAGCTAGTGAGAAGATGGAATGATAGAGAGGGAGCATAGAGAAATAGAGACGGGGAATAGAGGGATAGAGAGGGGGAGAATAGAGATAGCAATAGAGAGAGAACAGAGAGATGAAATAGAGAGAGCAGGAATAGAGAGAGAAGAAAGAGAGATAGGGAGAGGAAAGGTAGATAGATAGTGATAGAGATAAAATATAGTGATTGAGAGCATAGTAAGAGGGATAGGTAGAAGGTAAAAACAGATAAAGAGATAGAATAATCGAGATATAGATATTTATTATTTTAAACTATTTTTTAAAATTTCCAATTAAGGGGCAATTTAGCGTGGCCAATCCACCTACCCTGCAGATCGTTGGGTTGTGGGGGTGAGACCCACACAGACATGGGGAGAATGTGCAAACTCCACACGGACAGTGACCCAGAGCCAGGATCGAACCCAGGTCTCTGTCGCTGGGAGAGGGATATATATATGGAGAGAGAAAGGATAGAGTGATAGAGGGAGGATAGAGAGATAGAGAGAGTGGAGAGATAGTGAATGGAGAGGCATGGGAAAGAGCGATAGAGAGAGGGAGGATAGAGAGATAGGGTTAGAGAAAGGGATAGAGAGATAGAGAGTGTGGAGAGATAGAGAGTGAATAGAGAGGCAGAGGGAAAGAGCGATAGAGAGAGGGAGGATAGAGAGATAGCGTTAGAGAAAGGGATAGAGAGATAGAGAGTGTGGAGAGATAGAGAGTGAATAGAGAGGCAGAGGGAAAGAGCGATAGAGAGAGGGAGGATAGAGAGATAGGGTTAGAGAAAGGGATAAAGAGATAGTGTGGAGAGATAGAGTGAATGGAGAGGCAGAGGGAAAGAGCGATAGAGAGGGAGTATAGAGAGAGGGGGAATAGAGAGATAGAGAGAGGGGGAATAGAGAGATAGAGCTGGAGAGATGGAACGATAGAGAGGGACTATAGATAGTGAGGGAAAATAGCGAGATAGAGCTAGAGAGATGGAACGATAGAGAGGAAGTATAGAGAGATAATGAGGGAGAATAGAGAGATAGAGAGAGAGTGGAGAGATAGAGTGAATGGAGAGGCATGGGAAAGAGCGATAGAGAGAGGGAGGATAGAGAGATAGGGTTAGAGAAAGGGATAGAGAGATAGAGTGTGGAGAGATAGAGAGTAAATGGAGAGGCATGGGAAAGAGCAATAGAGAGAGGGAGGATAGAGAGATAGGGTTAGAGAAAGGGATAGAGAGATAGTGTGGAGAGATAGAGAGTAAATGGAGAGGCAGAGGAATAGAGCGAGAGAGAGGAAGTAGATAGAGAGATAGGGTTAGAGAAAGGGATAGAGTGGAGAGATAGAGAGTGAATAGAGAGGCAGAGGGAAAGAGCGATAGAGAGGGAGTATAGAGAGATAGAGAGAGGGGGAATAGAGAGATAGAGAGAGGGGGAATAGAGGGATAGAGCTGGAGATGGAACGATAGAGAGGGAGTATAGAGAGATAGTGAGGGAGAATAGCGAGATAGAGCTAGAGAGATGGAACGATAGAGGGGAAGTATAGAGAGATAATGAGGGAGAATAGAGAGATGGAGCTAGTGCTGGAGAGATAGAGAGGGGGGAATAGAGAGATATAGATATGGAGACGAATACCAGACAGACAGTGAGGAAGAATAGACAGAGGGTTAGAGAGGGGGAGAATAGAGAGATAGCAATAGAGAGAGAACAGAGAGATGAAATAGAGAGAGCAGGAATAGAGAGAGAGAAGAAAGATAGGGAGAGGAAAGATAGAGAGATAGGGTTAGAGAAAGGGATAGAGAGAGTGTGGAGAGATAGAGAGTGAATGGAGAGGCAGAGGGATAGAGCGAGAGAGAGGGAGGATAGCGAGATAGGGTGAGAGAAAGGGCTAGAGAGATAGAGTGAATAGAGAGAGACAAAGGGATAGAGAAAGAATAGAGAGATAAAGAGAGAGAAAGGAGAGAGAATAGAGATAGATAGGGAGAATAGAGAGGTAGAGACAGAGAGAGGGAGGAAACAGGGGTAGACAGTAAAGGGGAGTCGAAAGAAAGAGGTAAAAAGAGGGGAAATGGTGAGGGGGCAAAAAGGGAGCGAGGTGAAATGGGAAATTGGGCAATGGGATAAGAGAATTGGGCAAGAAGCAGGGGGTAGCGATAATTGTTCTTCAGATTGGAGGAAGTCTTGTTGTGGACTTTCCCAGGGGTCAGTCCTTGATACCCTTCCTCTTCCTGACACGGATTAACGTTTGCGGCTGCCGTGTTTTTCAATGCGATGCTTCCAAAAATCTGCCGGCGACGCGAAGACTGGGAACGTTGTCAGCGTTGACGAGGTTCGTGGCCAACGTGGGGGGGGGCGGTTAGCTCAGTTGGCCGGGGCGGCTGGTGCATGGTGGGGGAATCGAGGCCAACAGCGCAGGTTCAATTCCTGTGCCTTCCGGCACGGTGGCACAGTGGTTAGCACTGCTGCCGCACAGCGCCAGGGACCACGCAGACACGGGGGGGGGGGGGGAGAACGTGCAGATTCCGCACGGGCAGTGACCCCAGCCGGCAATCGAAGCTGGGAACCCTGGAGTTGTGAAGCAACAGTGCTAACCACTGTGCTACCGTGCCTCCCGCAGTCCAAAGATGTGCAGGTAGTTGGGGTTGTGGGGTCCCAGGGTCAGGGCGGGGGAGCGGGATTGGGCAGGGCGCTCTTTCAGAGGGTTCGGTCCAGACTTGATGGGCCGAATGGCCTCCTTCTAGCACTGAAGCAATTCCACAGTTCTCAGAGCAAGGGGGTTAAGGCTGAACTTGCATCAGACACTAGTTAGCCCTCCCCTGGAGCGCGGCGTCCAATTCTGGGCGCCATGACTTGAGGGAGGATGTGGAGCCATTGGCGAGAGCGGAGCGGAGGTTCGCGAGGATGGTTCCAGGGAGAAAGAAATGCAGCTGTGAGGACAGAAGGGAGAGGTTGGGTCTGTTTGCCTTGGCGGGAAGTAGGCCGAGATGGAGCCTGATTGAGGGATGCAGGTTCCTGAGGGGTATGGACAGGGTAAATAGTGAGAAACTGCTCCCTCTCTCGAGAGAGCACCAGAGGCCACAGGTACCGAACAAGGAGCAATAAGGAGTAACGGTGACTCGAGGGATAATCTTTTTGCCCAGAGGGTGGTTGGAGTGCGGTACGAGTTTCCTCACAGGATGGTAGGGGGCCCGTTTGATCGAGGTATTCAAAAAGGGAATTGGGGGGCAATCTGGAGAGACAGAATGTGCAAGGTTACGGTGATAGGGCAGGGGAACGGGGTCAGGTAGAAGGCTCCAACCGCGACCAGCACAGGCTAAATGGGCCGAATGGCCTCCTTCTCCACTTGCGAGGGTCTCGTGACCCTGAGAATCATCCTTGCGAATCTCCGCTCTGCTCCCTCCAACGGCTCCACATCCTTCCTCAAGTCATGGGCGGCATGGTAGCACAGTGGTTAGCACAGTTGCTTCAGAGCTCCGGGGTCGCAGGTTCGATTCTCGGCCTTGGGTCGCTGTCTGTGCGGAGTCTGCACGTTCTCCCCCCGTGTCTGCGTGGGTTTCCTCCGGGTGCTCCGGTTTGCAAAGGTGTGCGGGTTGGGTGGATTGGCCGTGATAAATTGTCCCTTAGTGCCCAAAAAATGTTAAGTGGGGGGGTTACTGGGTTACGGGAATGGGGTAGATACGTAGGCTTCAGTAGGGTGCACTTTGTAAGGGCCAGTGCAGACTCGATGGGCCAAATGGCCTCCTTCTGCACTGTCAATTCGCTGATCTACGAGAGAATAGAGAGACAGACACAGAAACAGATAGCGAGAGGGAGATAGAAAGACAGCGGATGGAGAGAGAGAGATTGAGAGAGGCAAAGAGGGATAGAAAGAGTGGAAAAGTGTGAGAGAAAAAGCAAAGGAGGAGAAAGAGTATGAGAGGCGGATGAAGAGAGAGTGCGAGCAAGGAGTAAAGCGGGGCAAATAGAATGAGAAGCAGAGAGAGGGAAGGAGAGGAAAGAGAGAGGGAGAGACAGAGAACGCGAAGAGAGACATACAAAGAGAAACAAACACAGTGAGACAGACTGAGAGAGAGAGAGAGAGACAGAGAGCGAGAAACAGACAGAAAAAGAACGTGAAGACTGATGGAGAGAAAGAGTGACAGAGTGAGAGAGAGAGCGAGACAGAGAGAGACAAACAAAGAGAGAGTGAGACAGAGGGACATACAGAGTGGAAGAGACAGATAGCGAGATGGCGAGACAAAGAGGAACAGACAGAGTGGGAGAGACAGGGGAGACAGAGAGAGAGAGACAGAAAGAGGGAGAAAGAGTGACAGTCAGAGGTGGTGTGTTCTGCTTCTTCATGTAGCATAAGCTGCTTCCTTGATGTATGCTCTGACAAAGGAAGGTTCAGACTTGGAGATAGCTTTAACACATTTATTGAACAGTTAACAATTCTCCTACTTGGGTTTGACTCTCCTGCTAATCTTGCTACAGTAACTCAGTCTAACTAACCAGTCTGCTCTAAGCCACGTGGTGGGTGTGATGCTTCTGATCTGTCCCTGTCCTTCTCTCTAAGTGTCGCCTGTGGAAAGAGACAGAGCGTGTGTGCCCTGTCCTTATATATGGGTTGTGTAATGCCCCCTTGTGGTAGTATCACCTCTGGGTGCCTTGACTGCCCATCGGCCGTGTCCTATTCTATGTGTTCATTAGCTGTATGTCTGTGTGTCATGGACATCTCCGGTGCTCCCTCTAGTGTTTACTTAGTTGTAGTGTATTTACATTAACCCCTTGTGTATTTACAGTGATGCATATCACCACAAGAGGGAGAGACAGAGAGAAAGCAAGCTAGCGATAGAGAAAGAGACAGACAGGCAAAGTCAGGGATGGGCAGAGAGAAAAATGGGGAAAGAATGAAAGATAAGACACCCTGGTCACTGGCACCACACGGGGTATTGACGTCTGGGAGACAGACCTGTCACTGGCGAGCGATTGCTCTGGGCACAGACCCAACATTGAGGCAAGGGCTCAGTAACCCTCAAACCCCGAGGCGCCACCTTGTCAACATTGTTACCGCGCACGCTTCCGAGCCCACCCCAAGGACCCCCAACTCACTGATTCACGCTCGCTAATTGGACTTTCTCTACGTTCCACCACCAGGCATCCAGCGGACAATCTGCCTTCTGGCTCTCGGTCTTCACCTGTGGATGGTCAGCACTGCCAGCCCCGCCCATCGAGCACGGGAAATCAACAGGGGTCATGCAATCAGCAACGCTATTCGGCTAAACAGGAAACTGCCGCAGGTCTACAGGAACCTTCTGGTAAGCACTCAACGCTCCGTCCGCCCGGCTCAGATACAGTGTAGAGCTCCCTCTACATTACCCTGTGTGTCCCCCACTTTATACCCAGTGTCAGCATCGAGCTGTCCCAGGACAGGTACAGCACGGGTTAGATACAGTGTAGAGCTCCCTCTACATTACCCTGACAGTGTCCCCCCCCACTTTATACCCAGTGTCAGCATCGAGCTGTCCCAGGACAGGTACAGCACGGGTTAGATACAGTGTAGAGCTCCCTCTACATTACCCTGACAGTGTGTACCCCACTTTATACCCAGTGTCAGCATCGAGCTGTCCCAGGACAGGTACAGCACGGGTTAGATACAGTGTAGAGCTCCCTCTACATTACCCTGTGTGTCCCCCACTTTATACCCAGTGTCAGCATCGAGCTCTCCCAGGACAGGTACAGCACGGGTTAGATACAGTGAAGAGCTCCCTCTACATTACCCTGACAGTGTCCCCCACTTTATACCCAGTGTCAGCGTCGAGCTCTCCCAGGACAGGTACAGCACGGGTTAGATACAGTGTAGAGCTCCCTCTACATTACCCTGACAGTGTGTCCCCCACTTTATACCCAGTGTCAGCATCGAGCTCTCCCAGGACAGGTACAGCACGGGTTAGATACAGTGTAGAGCTCCCTCTACATTACCCTGACAGTGTGTGTCCCACTTTATACCCAGTGTCAGCATCGAGCTGTCCCAGGACAGGTACAGCACGGGTTAGATACAGTGTAGAGCTCCCTCTACATTACCCTGACAGTGTGTCCCCCACTGTATACCCAGTGTCAGCATCGAGCTCTCCCAGGACAGGTACAGCACGGGTTAGATACAGTGTAGAGCTCCCTCTACATTACCCTGACAGTGTGTGTCCCACTTTATACCCAGTGTCAGCATCGAGCTCTCCCAGGACAGGTACAGCACGGGTTAGATACAGTGTAGAGCTCCCTCTACATTACCCTGACAGTGTGTACCCCACTTTATACCCAGTGTCAGCATCGAGCTGTCCCAGGACAGGTACAGCACGGGTTAGATACAGTGTAGAGCTCCCTCTACATTACCCTGACAGTGTGTCCCCCACTTTATACCCAGTGTCAGCATCGAGCTGTCCCAGGACAGGTACAGCACGGGTTAGATACAGTGTAGAGCTCCCTCTACATTACCCTGACAGTGTGTACCCCACTTTATACCCAGTGTCAGCATCGAGCTGTCCCAGGACAGGTACAGCACGGGTTAGATACAGTGTAGAGCTCCCTCTACATTACCCTGACAGTGTCTGTCCCACTTTATACCCAGTGTCAGCATCGAGCTGTCCCAGGACAGGTACAGCACGGGTTAGATACAGTGTAGAGCTCCCTCTACATTACCCTGACAGTGTGTCCCCCACGTTATACCCAAGTATGTATTCAATAATTTTGAAGCTAATTTCATGTTCGCAGATTCATCTGGGATTTGAAGGTGACAGCCAGCCCTCCATCTGCCTCCCAATAACAGAGCGGAGGGAATTGCACTGGTACAGGTATTCGGTAAGTCAACTCAGGTCAACTTCTCCGGTCATATCCTCTCTCGGTCAGTTGGTCTGGAATGGACAGAGACAGCGTTGGGTCACTCTCTGAAGCGAGACTTAGGGACCGGTCATGAAAAGCCGACGGGCAGATACTTCAGTGAAATGGGTCAAATCACTGGCTTTATCCGATCAGTGACCAGTGGTAAATCAGTGACCCAGTGTCCAATCAGTGACCCAGTGCCCAATCACTGACCCAGTGTCCAATCACTGACCCAATGTCCAATCACTGGCCCAGTGCCCAATCACTGACCCAATGTCCAATCACTGGCCCAGTGCCCAATCACTGACCCAATGTCCAATCACTGGCCCAGTGCCCAATCAGTGACCCAGTGTCCAATCAGTGACCCAGTGGCCAATCACTGACCCAGTGCCCAATCACTGACCCAGTGTCCAATCACTGACCCAGTGTCCAATCACTGACCCAATGTCCAATCACTGACCCAGTGTCCAATCACTGACCCAGTGCCCAATCACTGACCCAGTGCCCAATCACTGACCCACTGCCCAATCACTGACCCAGTGTCCAATCAGTGACCCAGTGCCCAATCACTGACCCAGTGCCCAATCACTGACCCAGTGTCCAATCACTGACCCAGTGTCCAATCACTGACCCAGTGTCCAATCACTGACCCAATGTCCAATCACTGGCCCAGTGTCCAATCACTGACCCAGTGTCCAATCAGTGACCCAGTGTCCAATCACTGACCCAGTGCCCAATCAGTGACCCAGTGCCCAATCACTGACCCACTGTCCAATCACTGACCCACTGCCCAATCACTGACCCAGTGTCCAATCACTGGCCCAGTGTCCAATCACTGGCCCAGTGTCCAATCACTGACCCAGTGTCCAATCACTGACCCAGTGCCCAATCACTGACCCAGTGTCCAATCAGTGACCCAGTGTCCAATCACTGACCCAGTGTCCAATCACTGACCCAGTGTCCAATCACTGACCCAGTGTCCAATCACTGACCCAGTGCCCAATCACTGACCCAGTGCCCAATCACTGACCCAGTGTCCAATCACTGACCCAGTGCCCAATCACTGACCCAGTGTCCAATCACTGACCCAGTGTCCAATCACTGGCCCAGTGTCCAATCACTGACCCAGTGCCCAATCAGTGACCCAGTGTCCAATCACTGGCCCAGTGTCCAATCACTGACCCAGTGTCCAATCACTGACCCAGTGTCCAATCACAGACCCAGTGCCCAATCACTGACCCAGTGTCCAATCACTGACCCAGTGTCCAATCACAGACCCAGTGCCCAATCACTGACCCAGTGCCCAATCACTGACCCAGTGTCCAATCACTGGCCCAGTGTCCAATCGGTGACCCAGTGTCCAATCACTGACCCAGTGTCCAATCACAGACCCAGTGTCCAATCACTGGCCCAGTGTCCAATCAGTGACCCAGTGTCCAATCACTGACCCAGTGCCCAATCACTGACCCAGTATCCAATCACTGACCCAGTGCCCAATCAGTGACCCAGTGTCCAATCACTGACCCAGTGTCCAATCAGTGACCCAGTGCCCAATCACTGACCCAGTGTCCAATCACTGACCCAGTGCCCAATCACTGACCCAGTGTCCAATCAGTGACCCAGTGTCCAATCGGTGACCCAGTGTCCAATCACTGACCCAGTGTCCAATCACTGACCCAGTGTCCAATCACTGACCCAATGTCCAATCACTGGCCCAGTGCCCAATCACTGACCCAGTGTCCAATCACTGACCCAGTGTCCAATCACTGACCCAGTGCCCAATCACTGACCCAGTGCCCAATCACTGACCCAGTGCCCAATCACTGGCCCAGTGCCCAATCACTGGCCCAGTGCCCAATCACTGGCCCACTGCCCAATCAGTGACCCAGTGCCCAATCAGTGACCCAGTGCCCAATCAGTGACCCAGTGCCCAATCACTGACCCAGTGTCCAATCACTGACCCAGTGTCCAATCACTGACCCAGTGTCCAATCACTGACCCAGTGTCCAATCACTGACCCAGTGTCCAATCACTGACCCAGTGTCCAATCAGTGACCCAGTGTCCAATCACTGGCCCAGTGTCCAATCACTGACCCAGTGCCCAATCACTGACCCAGTGCCCAATCACTGACCCAGTGTCCAATCACTGACCCAGTGCCCAATCACTGGCCCAGTGCCCAATCAGTGACCCAGTGTCCAATCGGTGACCCAGTGTCCAATCACTGACCCAGTGTCCAATCACTGACCCAGTGCCCAATCAGTGACCCAGTGCCCAATCAGTGACCCAGTGTCCAATCACTGACCCAGTGCCCAATCACTGACCCAGTGCCCAATCACTGACCCAGTGTCCAATCACTGACCCAGTGTCCAATCACTGACCCAGTGCCCAATCACTGACCCAGTGTCCAATCACTGGCCCAGTGTCCAATCAGTGACCCAGTGTCCAATCACTGACCCAGTGCCCAATCACTGACCCAGTGCCCAATCACTGACCCAGTGTCCAATCACTGACCCAGTGTCCAATCACTGACCCAGTTTCCAATCACTGACCCAGTGTCCAATCACTGACCCAGTGCCCAATCACTGACCCAGTGCCCAATCACTGACCCAGTGTCCAATCACTGGCCCAGTGTCCAATCACTGACCCAGTGTCCAATCAGTGACCCAGTGTCCAATCACTGACCCAGTGTCCAATCACAGACCCAGTGCCCAATCAGTGACCCAGTGTCCAATCAGTGACCCAGTGTCCAATCAGTGACCCAGTGTCCAATCACTGACCCAGTGTCCAATCACTGGCCCAGTGCCCAATCACTGACCCAGTGCCCAATCACTGACCCAGTGCCCAATCACTGACCCAGTGCCCAATCACTGACCCAGTGCCCAATCACTGGCCCAGTGTCCAATCACTGACCCAGTGCCCAATCACTGACCCAGTGCCCAATCACTGACCCAGTGCCCAATCACTGACCCAGTCTCCAATCAGTGACCCAGTCTCCAATCACTGACCCAGTGTCCAATCACTGACCCAGTGTCCAATCACTGACCCAGTGCCCAATCAGTGACCCAGTGGCCAATCACTGACCCAGTGCCCAATCACTGACCCAGTGCCCAATCACTGACCCAGTGCCCAATCACTGACCCAGTCTCCAATCAGTGACCCAGTCTCCAATCACTGACCCAGTGACCAATCACTGACCCAGTGCCCAATCAGTGACCCAGTGTCCAATCACTGACCCAGTGTCCAATCACTGACCCAGTGTCCAATCAGTGACCCAGTGTCCAATCACTGACCCAGTGACCAATCACTGACCCTGTGCCCAATCAGTGACCCAGTGTCCAATCACTGACCCAGTGTCCAATCACTGACCCAGTGCCCAATCACTGACCCAGTGTCCAATCACTGACCCAGTGCCCAATCACTCACCCAGTGCCCAATCACTGACCCAGTGCCCAATCAGCGATCCAGTGTCCAATCACTGACCCAGTGTCCAATCACTGACCCAGTGTCCAATCACTGACCCAGTGTCCAATCACTGACCCAGTGTCCAATCACTGACCCAGTGTCCAATCACTGACCCAGTGTCCAATCACTGACCCAGTGCCCAATCACTGGCCCAGTGTCCAATCACTGACCCAGTGCCCAATCACTGACCCAGTGTCCAATCACTGGCCCAGTGTCCAATCACTGACCCAGTGTCCAATCACTGGCCCAGTGTCCAATCACTGACCCAGTGCCCAATCAGTGACCCAGTGTCCAATCACTGACCCAGTGTCCAATCACTGACCCAGTGTCCAATCACTGACCCAGTGCCCAATCGGTGACCCAGAGCCCAATCACTGGCCCAGTGTCCAATCACTGACCCAGTGTCCAATCACTGACCCAGTGTCCAATCAGTGACCCAGTGTCCAATCACTGGCCCAGTATCCAATCACTGACCCAGTGTCCAATCACTGGCCCAGTGTCCAATCACTGACCCAGTGTCCAATCACTGACCCAGTGTCCAATCACTGACCCAGTGTCCAATCACTGACCCAGTGCCCAATCAGTGACCCAGTGTCCAATCACTGACCCAGTGTCCAATCACTGACCCAGTGCCCAATCACTGACCCAGTGCCCAATCAGCGATCCAGTGTCCAATCACTGACCCAGTGCCCAATCACTGACCCAGTGCCCAATCACTGACCCAGTGCCCAATCACTGACCCAGTGCCCAATCAGCGATCCAGTGTCCAATCAGTGACCCAGTGTCCAATCACTGACCCAGTGTCCAATCACTGACCCAGTGTCCAATCACTGACCCAGTGTCCAATCACTGACCCAGTGTCCAATCACTGACCCAGTGTCCAATCACTGACCCAGTGCCCAATCACTGACCCAGTGTCCAATCACTGGCCCAGTGTCCAATCACTGACCCAGTGCCCAATCACTGACCCAGTGTCCAATCACTGACCCAGTGTCCAATCACTGACCCAGTGCCCAATCACTGACCCAGTGTCCAATCACTGGCCCAGTGTCCAATCACTGACCCAGTGCCCAATCAGTGACCGAGTGCCCAATCACTGACCCAGTGTCCAATCAGTGACCCAGTGTCCAATCACTGACCCAGTGTCCAATCACTGGCCCAGTGTCCAATCGGTGACCCAGTGCCCAATCACTGACCCAGTGCCCAATCACTGACCCAGTGCCCAATCACTGACCCAGTGTCCAATCACTGACCCAGTGTCCAATCACTGACCCAGTGCCCAATCACTGACCCAGTGCCCAATCACTGGCCCAGTGCCCAATCACTGGCCCAGTGCCCAATCGGTGACCCAGTGTCCAATCACTGACCCAGTGTCCAATCACTGGCCCAGTGTCCAATCACTGACCCAGTATCCAATCACTGACCCAGTGTCCAATCACTGGCCCAGTGTCCAATCACTGACCCAGTGTCCAATCACTGACCCAGTGTCCAATCACTGACCCAGTGTCCAATCACTGACCCAGTGCCCAATCACTGACCCAGTGTCCAATCACTGGCCCAGTGCCCAATCGGTGACCCAGTGCCCAATCGGTGTCCCTTTGAGAAATAGCTTCCCATTGCAAAGAGAGAGATTCAATGTAGCCACAGATTGATTGCCATGTCGTTACTGACGAATCCCTTTTCATTGACAGAATAGGGCTGGTCTCAGGTGCTGTTTGTACAGGAAATGTTTGCTGCGTTTGGAGCGGAGAATTCAGAGGAATTACAGGATCAGTTTGAATGACACATTGCAGGGACTCCAGACTCTGTTCAGTAGCATCAACAAACTTGAGGTAATGTCTGTTCAATCTCCTTATTCCACATGGTTACACATAATGGGTCCTGAGGTCTGTAAATACCGACACAGAATCTAGGCCAACAATACATAGCTCAAAAAAGCTAAATCTTACACATACTATAAAATCATTCAGCACTTCAATATCTAACACTACAGTATCTAACACTACAGTATCTAACACTACAATATCTAACACTACAGTATCTAACACTACAATATCTAACACTACAATATCTAACCCTACAGTATCTAACACTACAATATCTAACACTACAATATCTAACACTACAGTATCTAACACTACAATATCTAACACTACAATATCTAACACTACAATATCTAACACTACAATATCTAACCCTACAGTATCTAACACTACAGTATCTAACACTACAATATCTAACACTACAATATCTAACCCTACAGTATCTAACCCTACAGTATCTAACACTACAATATCTAACACTACAATATCTAACACTACAATATCTAACACTACAGTATCTAACACTACAATATCTAACACTACAATATCTAACACTACAGAATCTAACACTACAGTATCTAACACTACAATATCTAACACTACAATATCTAACACTACAATATCTAACCCTACACTATCTAACATTACAATATCTAACACTACAATATCTAACACTACAGTATTTAACACTACAATATCTAACACTACAGTATCTAACACTACAATATCTAACACTACAGTATCTAACACTACAATATCTAACACTACAATATCTAACACTACAATATCTAACACTACAATGTCTAACACTACAATATCTAACACTACAGTATCTAACACTACAATATCTAACACTACAGTATCTAACACTACAGTATCTAACACTACAATATCTAACACTACAATATCTAACACTACAATATCTAACACTACAATGTCTAACACTACAATATCTAACACTACAGTATCTAACACTACAATATCTAACACTACAATGTCTAACACTACAATATCTAACACTACAGTATCTAACACTACAATATCTAACACTACAATATCTAACACTACAGTATCTAACACTACAGTATCTAACACTACAATATCTAACACTACAATATCTAACACTACAGTATCTAACACTACAGTATCTAACACTACAATATCTAACACTACAATATCTAACACTACAATATCTAACACTACAATATCTAACACTACAATATCCAACACTACAATACCTAACACTACAATATCTAACACTACAATATCTAACCTTACAGTATCTAACCCTACAGTATCTAACACTACAGTATCTAACACTACAATATCTAACACTACAGTATCTAACACTACAATATCTAACACTACAATATCTAACACTACAATATCTAACACTACAGTATCTAACACTACAATATCTAACACTACAATATCTAACACTACAGAATCTAACACTACAGTATCTAACACTACAATATCTAACACTACAATATCTAACACTACAGTATCTAACACTACAGTATCTAACACTACAATATCTAACACTACAATATCTAACACTACAATATCTAACACTACAATGTCTAACACTACAATATCTAACACTACAGTATCTAACACTACAATATCTAACACTACAATATCTAACACTACAGTATCTAACACTACAGTATCTAACACTACAATATCTAACACTACAGTATCTAACACTACAGTATCTAACACTACAGTATCTAACACTACAATATCTAACACTACAATATCTAACACTACAATATCTAACACTACAATATCTAACACTACAATATCCAACACTACAATACCTAACACTACAATATCTAACACTACAATATCTAACCCTACAGTATCTAACCCTACAGTATCTAACACTACAGTATCTAACACTACAATATCTAACACTACAGTATCTAACACTACAATATCTAACACTACAATATCTAACACTACAGTATCTAACACTACAGTATCTAACACTACAGAATCTAACACTACAGTATCTAACACTACAATATCTAACACTACAATATCTAGCACTACAATATCTAACACTACAATATCTAACACTACAGTATCTAACCCTACAATATCTAACACTACAATATCTAACACTACAATATCTAACACTACAATATCTAACCCTACAGTATCTAACCCTACAGTATCTAACACTACAATATCTAACACTACAGTATCTAACACTACAATATCTAACACTACAATATCTAACACTACAGTATCTAACACTACAGTATCTAACACTACAGAATCTAACACTACAGTATCTAACACTACAATATCTAACACTACAATATCTAACACTACAGTATCTAACACTACAATATCTAACACTACAATATCTAACACTACAGTATCTAACACTACAGTATCTAACACTACAATATCTAACACTACAATATCTAACACTACAGTATCTAACACTACAGTATCTAACACTACAGTATCTAACACTACAATATCTAACACTACAATATCTAACACTACAATATCTAACACTACAATATCTAACACTACAATATCCAACACTACAATACCTAACACTACAATATCTAACACTACAATATCTAACCCTACAGTATCTAACCCTACAGTATCTAACACTACAGTATCTAACACTACAATATCTAACACTACAGTATCTAACACTACAATATCTAACACTACAATATCTAACACTACAATATCTAACACTACAGTATCTAACACTACAATATCTAACACTACAATATCTAACACTACAGAATCTAACACTACAGTATCTAACACTACAATATCTAACACTACAATATCTAACACTACAGTATCTAACACTACAGTATCTAACACTACAATATCTAACACTACAATATCTAACACTACAATATCTAACACTACAATGTCTAACACTACAATATCTAACACTACAGTATCTAACACTACAATATCTAACACTACAATATCTAACACTACAGTATCTAACACTACAGTATCTAACACTACAATATCTAACACTACAATATCTAACACTACAGTATCTAACACTACAGTATCTAACACTACAATATCTAACACTACAATATCTAACACTACAGTATCTAACACTACAATATCTAACCCTACAATATCTAACACTACAATATCTAACACTACAGTATCTAACACTACAATATCTAACACTACAATATCTAACACTACAATATCTAACACTACAATATCTAACACTACAATATCTAACACTACAATATCTAACACTACAATATCCAACACTACAATACCTAACACTACAATATCTAACACTACAATATCTAACCCTACAGTATCTAACACTACAATATCTAACCCTACAGTATCTAACCCTACAGTATCTAACACTACAATATCCAACACTACAATACCTAACACTACAATATCTAACACTACAATATCTAACCCTACAGTATCTAACCCTACAGTATCTAACACTACAGTATCTAACACTACAATATCTAACACTACAGTATCTAACACTACAATATCTAACACTAAAATATCTAACACTACAGTATCTAACACTACAGTATCTAACACTACAGAATCTAACACTACAGTATCTAACACTACAATATCTAACACTACAATATCTAGCACTACAATATCTAACACTACAATATCTAACACTACAGTATCTAACCCTACAATATCTAACACTACAATATCTAACACTACAATATCTAACACTACAATATCTAACCCTACAGTATCTAACCCTACAGTATCTAACACTACAATATCTAACACTACAGTATCTAACACTACAATATCTAACACTACAATATCTAACACTACAGTATCTAACACTACAATATCTAACACTACAATATCTAACACTACAGTATCTAACACTACAGAATCTAACACTACAGTATCTAACACTACAATATCTAACACTACAATATCTAACACTACAGTATCTAACACTACAATATCTAACACTACAATATCTAACACTACAATATCTAACACTACAATATCTAACACTACAGTATCTAACACTACAGTATCTAACACTACAGAATCTAACACTACAATATCTAACACTACAGTATCTAACACTACAGTATCTATCACTACAATATCTAACACTACAGTATCTAACACTACAGTATCTAACACTACAATATCTAACCCTACAATATCTAACACTACAATATCTAACACTACAATATCTAACACTACAGTATCTAACACTACAATATCTAACACTACAATATCTAACACTACAATATCTAACACTACAATATCTAACACAACAGTATCTAACACTACAGTATCTAACACTACAATATCTAACCCTACAGTATCTAACCCTACAATATCTAACACTACAATATCTAACACTACAATATCTAACACTACAGTATATAACACTACAATATCTAACACTACAGTATCTAACACTACAATATCTAACACTACAGTATCTAACACTACAATATCTAACACTACAGTATCTAACACTACAGTATCTAACACTACAATATCTAACACTACAGTATCTAACACTACAATATCTAACACTACAGTATCTAACCCTACAATATCTAACACTACAGTATCTAACACTACAGTATCTAACACTACAATATCTAACACTACAGTACCTAACACTACAATATCTAACACTACAGTATCTAACACTACAGTATCTATCACTACAATATCTAACACTACAGTATCTAACACTACAATATCTAACACTACAATATCTAACACTACAATATCTAACCCTACAGTATCTAACACTACAATATCTAACACTACAATATCTAACACTACAGTATCTAACACTACAATATCTAACACTACAATATCTAACACTACAATATCTAACACTACAGTATCTAACACTACAGTATCTAACACTACAGAATCTAACACTACAGTATCTAACACTACAATATCTAACACTACAATATCTAACACTACAGTATCTAACACTACAATATCTAACACTACAATATCTAACACTACAGTATCTAACACTACAGTATCTAACACTACAATATCTAACACTACAATATCTAACACTACAGTATCTAACACTACAGTATCTAACACTACAGTATCTAACACTACAATATCTAACACTACAATATCTAACACTACAATATCTAACACTACAATATCTAACACTACAATATCCAACACTACAATACCTAACACTACAATATCTAACACTACAATATCTAACCCTACAGTATCTAACCCTACAGTATCTAACACTACAGTATCTAACACTACAATATCTAACACTACAGTATCTAACACTACAATATCTAACACTACAATATCTAACACTACAATATCTAACACTACAGTATCTAACACTACAATATCTAACACTACAATATCTAACACTACAGAATCTAACACTACAGTATCTAACACTACAATATCTAACACTACAATATCTAACACTACAGTATCTAACACTACAGTATCTAACACTACAATATCTAACACTACAATATCTAACACTACAATATCTAACACTACAATGTCTAACACTACAATTTCTAACACTACAGTATCTAACACTACAATATCTAACACTACAATATCTAACACTACAGTATCTAACACTACAGTATCTAACACTACAATATCTAACACTACAATATCTAACACTACAGTATCTAACACTACAGTATCTAACACTACAATATCTAACACTACAATATCTAACACTACAGTATCTAACACTACAATATCTAACCCTACAATATCTAACACTACAATATCTAACACTACAGTATCTAACACTACAATATCTAACACTACAATATCTAACACTACAATATCTAACACTACAATATCTAACACTACAATATCTAACACTACAATATCTAACACTACAATATCCAACACTACAATACCTAACACTACAATATCTAACACTACAATATCTAACCCTACAGTATCTAACACTACAATATCTAACCCTACAGTATCTAACCCTACAGTATCTAACACTACAATATCCAACACTACAATACCTAACACTACAATATCTAACACTACAATATCTAACCCTACAGTATCTAACCCTACAGTATCTAACACTACAGTATCTAACACTACAATATCTAACACTACAGTATCTAACACTACAATATCTAACACTACAATATCTAACACTACTGTATCTAACACTACAGTATCTAACACTACAGAATCTAACACTACAGTATCTAACACTACAATATCTAACACTACAATATCTAGCACTACAATATCTAACACTACAATATCTAACACTACAGTATCTAACCCTACAATATCTAACACTACAATATCTAACACTACAATATCTAACACTACAATATCTAACCCTACAGTATCTAACCCTACAGTATCTAACACTACAATATCTAACACTACAGTATCTAACACTACAATATCTAACACTACAATATCTAACACTACAGTATCTAACACTACAATATCTAACACTACAATATCTAACACTACAGTATCTAACACTACAGAATCTAACACTACAGTATCTAACACTACAATATCTAACACTACAATATCTAACACTACAGTATCTAACACTACAATATCTAACACTACAATATCTAACACTACAATATCTAACACTACAATATCTAACACTACAGTATCTAACACTACAGTATCTAACACTACAGAATCTAACACTACAATATCTAACACTACAGTATCTAACACTACAGTATCTATCACTACAATATCTAACACTACAGTATCTAACACTACAGTATCTAACACTACAATATCTAACCCTACAATATCTAACACTACAATATCTAACACTACAATATCTAACACTACAATATCTAACACTACAGTATCTAACACTACAATATCTAACACTACAATATCTAACACTACAATATCTAACACTACAGTATCTAACACTACAGTATCTAACACTACAATATCTAACCCTACAGTATCTAACCCTACAATATCTAACACTACAATATCTAACACTACAATATCTAACACTACAGTATCTAACACTACAATATCTAACACTACAGTATCTAACACTACAATATCTAACACTACAGTATCTAACACTACAATATCTAACACTACAGTATCTAACACTACAATATCTAACACTACAGTATCTAACACTACAATATCTAACACTACAGTATCTAACACTACAATATCTAACACTACAGTATCTAACCCTACAATATCTAACACTACAGTATCTAACACTACAGTATCTAACACTACAATATCTAACACTACAGTACCTAACACTACAATATCTAACACTACAGTATCTAACACTACAGTATCTATCACTACAATATCTAACACTACAGTATCTAACACTACAGTATCTAACACTACAATATCTAACCCTACAGTATCTAACACTACAGTATCTAACACTACAATATCTAACACTACAATATCTAACACTACAGTATCTAACACTACAATATCTAACACTACAGTATCTAACACTACAATATCTAACACTACAGTATCTAACACTACAATATCTAACACTACAGTATCTAACACTACAATATCTAACACTACAATATCTAACACTACAGTATCTAACACTACAATATCTAACACTACAATATCTAACACTACAATATCTAACACTACAGTATCTAACACTACAATATCTAACACTACAGTATCTAACACTACAATATCTAACACTACAATATCTAACACTACAATATCTAACACTACAATGTCTAACACTACAATATCTAACACTACAGTATCTAACACTACAATATCTAACACTACAGTATCTAACACTACAATATCTAACACTACAGTATCTAACCCTACAGTATCTAACACTACAATATCTAACACTACAGTATCTAACACTACAATATCTAACACTACAGTATCTAACACTACAATGTCTAACACTACAATATCTAACACTACAATATGTAACACTACAATATCTAACACTACAATATCTAACCCTACAATATCTAACACTACAGTATCTAACACTACAATATCTAACACTACAATATCTAACCCTACAATATCTAACACTACAGTATCTAACACAACAATATCTAACACTACAGTATCTAACACTACAGTATCTAACACTACAATATCTAACACTACAGTATCTAACACTACAATATCTAACACTACAATATCTAACACTACAATATCTAACACTACAATATCCAACACAACAATATCTAACACTACAATATCTAACACTACAGTATCTAACACTACAATATCTAACACTACAATATCTAACACTACAGTATCTAACATTGCAATATCTAACACTACAGTATCTAACACTACAGTATCTAACACTACAATATCTAACACTACAGTATCTAACCCTACAATATCTAACACTACAGTATCTAACACTACAGTATCTAACACTACAATATCTAACACTACAGTACCTAACACTACAATATCTAACACTACAGTATCTAACACTACAGTATCTATCACTACAATATCTAACACTACAGTATCTAACACTACAGTATCTAACACTACAATATCTAACCCTACAGTATCTAACACTACAGTATCTAACACTACAATATCTAACACTACAATATCTAACACTACAGTATCTAACACTACAATATCTAACACTACAGTATCTAACACTACAATATCTAACACTACAATATCTAACACTACAGTATCTAACACTACAGTATCTAACACTACAGTATCTAACACTACAATATCTAACACTACAGTATCTAACACTACAATATCTAACACTACAATATCTAACACTACAGTATCTAACACTACAATATCTAACACTACAATATCTAACACTACAATATCTAACACTACAGTATCTAACACTACAATATCTAACACTACAGTATCTAACACTACAATATCTAACACTACAATATCTAACACTACAATATCTAACACTACAATGTCTAACACTACAATATCTAACACTACAGTATCTAACACTACAATATCTAACACTACAGTATCTAACACTACAATATCTAACACTACAGTATCTAACCCTACAGTATCTAACACTACAATATCTAACACTACAGTATCTAACACTACAATATCTAACACTACAGTATCTAACACTACAATGTCTAACACTACAATATCTAACACTACAATATGTAACACTACAATATCTAACACTACAATATCTAACCCTACAATATCTAACACTACAGTATCTAACACTACAATATCTAACACTACAATATCTAACCCTACAATATCTAACACTACAGTATCTAACACAACAATATCTAACACTACAGTATCTAACACTACAGTATCTAACACTACAATATCTAACACTACAGTATCTAACACTACAATATCTAACACTACAATATCTAACACTACAATATCTAACACTACAATATCCAACACAACAATATCTAACACTACAATATCTAACACTACAGTATCTAACACTACAATATCTAACACTACAATATCTAACACTACAGTATCTAACATTGCAATATCTAACACTACAGTATCTAACACTACAGTATCTAACACTACAGTATCTAACACTACAGTATCTAACACTACAATATCTAACACTACAATATCTAACACTACAGTATCTAACACTACAATATCTAACACTACAGTATCTAACACTACAATATCTAACACTACAGTATCTAACACTACAGTATCTAACACTACAATATGTAACACTACAATATCTAACACTACAATATCTAACACTACAGTATCTAACACTACAGTATCTAACACTACAATATCTAACACTACAATATCTAACACTACAGTATCTAACACTACAGTATCTAACACTACAGTATCTAACACTACAATATCTAACACTACAATATGTAACACTACAGTATCTAACACGACAGTATCTAACACTACAGTATCTAACACTACAGTATCTAACACTACAATATCTAACACTACAGTATCTAACACTACAGTATCTAACACTACAATATCTAACACTACAATATCTAACACTACAATATCTAACACTACAATATCCAACACAACAATATCTAACACTACAATATCTAACACTACAATATCTAACACTACAGTATCTAACACTACAGTATCTAACACTACAATATCTAACACTACAGCATCTAACACTACAATATCTAACATTGCAATATCTAACACAATATCTAACATTACAATATCTAACACTACAATATCTAACACTACAATATCTAACACTACAGTATCTAACACTACAGTATCTAACACTACAATATCTAACACTACAATATCTAACCCTACAGTATCTAACACTACAATATCTAACACTACAATATCTAACCCTACGGTATCTAACATTACAATATCTAACAATACAATATCTAACTTGACAATCACTGAAATCGGTGGCATTTCCACGTCTCCAATAGAAACTGAGCCCATACCTGATCACTGAATACTGCCTCTGGGTCATCATATTATCCAAATCTGTCGTATGAATACGTTTCTGTTTTTAGTTTCTGTTCCTGTGAACTGGCCGTTCCCATTTTTCGCTCACGTCATGTTTGACGTCCCAGAAAGCTAACTTGGCGGCTACCTTGGCAGCATCCCCTCGTGCCGTTTGTACATTCTCTCAGCATACTAGGCAGAACTGTTGTTGTAATATCACTCAGCGCCATTGTCAATTTCAGTCTGTTATACAGGTAAACACTGATCACTGCGGAGAGCCCGACTCCCCCGAGCCCCTTTTCTGGTCTTCCGAGATCATCGGAGGGGCCTACGTGATTCGCGATCTTATGGATGACCTCAGTGCTCTAATCAATCAAGCGGACAGTTTGACGCGGGTCCAGTCCAGCCGTCGCTGACATAGCGGTCAACCCAAGCCCCTCCGCTCAACAAGAATATTGGATGGACTTTGGAAGCCAATCGGCAACTCGATTTGACGCAGAGCACTATCACGTTTTGCCCTGTACATATCGCCCCTATGGGGTGGCGGGGGGGGGGGGGGGGGGGTGGGGGAACAATGTTTTCGTACAATCCCTACCGTGCAGCGGAGGCCATTCGGCCACCGAGTCTGCACCTACCCTCCATAAAGATCATTTTACCCAGGTACGTTCCCACGCCCAGTCTCTGTAACCCAGCATCCCAAGACACTAATGGGCAATTCAGCATGTCCGATCCACCTAAGCTGCACGTCTTTGGACTGCGGGAGGAAACCGGAGCACCCGGTGGAAACCCACGCAGGCACGGGGAGAAAGTGCAAATCCACACAGTCACCCAAGGCTGGAATTGAACCCGGGGTCCCTGGTGCCTGGAGGCAGCAGTGCTAACCATTGTGCCACCCTGCTGCTCTGGGGGGGGGGGTCAGATGGTTTAGGATGCCAATGTGTATCTGTGCTCTCAGCCAGGAATGTACAATGTGAATTGAAATGGCTGGCCAGAAATCCATTAGTCTGATGGTACACCTGAGCCCCAGAGAAAAGTTAAAAGGTTTTCTTTTTCTTTTCACCAAGTGGAAAGTTACGAATGAATTATTGTTTCTTACACATCCCACTGTCACCTTGGGGCTCGCTGGTTCCACAGTCTAAAGTGTGCCAAAGGCATCTAAGCCCCACATCTTGACGTGGCGGACATGAAGGCCCACGATGGCTGATTGGGTAGGGTGCCATCTCGTGGCATTGGGAACACGGAGAGCCATGGGCCGGTAGGTGGGCGCAACCGAGGACAGAGCGTCTGATGAGCCGCACCGTGGGTAAATCTCTCTCCGACTTACCTGGGGCAACGGTTCAAAGCCTTGACCTTTCACCTTCCCGCGACCTGTGGAACGGGTTCCAGACCTGCCCCGAACAAGATCGATTTCACCCCAAACGTGAATGTAGGACACCTTTATTTTCAAGATGACCAAACGTAATATTTGTTGACCTTGCAAGGTGGTCAACATTATAAGTGAGATCATAATGGTTCACATGTTTTGTTGGAATGTATTTGGTGAGAGCCAGCCATCCATTGAACTTGCACTGCCATCCATGACTCCACTAATCCCTAGGGTTAGGGTTAGGGTTAGGGTTAGGGTTAGGGTTAGGGAGTGACTGACTCCAGTCAGTCTTGCTGTAGATATCATCCTCAGGGAATGGGAGCATGGGCAAGGCTGTATCACTGAGATCAGGAGAGAGGGGTACAGATTGATACAAACAGAGAACAAAGAAAGGTACAGCACAGGAACAGGCCCTTCGGCCCTCCAAGCCCATGCCGACCATGCTGCCCGTCTAAACTAAAATCTTCCACACTTCCTGGGTGGGAAGAGAGAGAGGGAGGAAAGAGAATTTGCAAAACACGTTTAGAGAGAGTCAGAATCCATATAATCCCGACGATGCGGAAGGAGGCCATTTGGCCCATCGAGTCGGCACTGAATCACTGACAGAGATAGAGATAGAGATAGAGAAATACAGCACAGAACAGGCCCTTCGGCCCACGATGTTACGCCGAACTTTTGTCCTAGGTTAATCATAGAATTTTGGACAATTTTTCATGGCCAATCCACCCAACCTGCACATCTTTGGACTGTGGGAGGAAACCGGAGCACCCGGAGGAAACCCACGCACACACGGGGAGGATGTGCAGACTCCACACAGACAGTGACCCAGCCGGGAATCGAACCTGGGACCCTGGAGCTGTGAAGCAATTGTGCTATCCACAATGCTACCGTGCTGCCCTTAAGAAGTCAATCTACACTCCATTATTCTACCCTAATCCAAGTACCTATCCAATAGCCGCTTGAAGGTCCCTAACTTTTCCGACTCAACTACTACCACAGGCAGCGCATTCCATGCCCCCACTACTCTCTGGGTAAAGAACCTACCTCTGACATCCCCCCTATATCTTCCACCATTTATCTTAAATTTATGTCCCCTTGTAATGGTGTGTTCCACCCGGGGAAAAAGTCTCTGACTGTCTACTCTATCTATTCCCCTGATCATCTTATAAACCTCTATCAAGTCGCCCCTCATCCTTCTCCGTTCTAATGAGAAAAGGCCTCAACCCTCAATCTTTCCTCGTATGACCTACTCTCCATTCCAGGCAACATCCTGGTAAATCTCCTTTGCACCTTTTCCAAAGCTTCCACATCTTTCCTAAAATGAGGCGACCAGAACTGCACACAGTACTCCAAATGTGGCCTGACCAAGGTTTTGTACAGCTGCATCATCACCTCACGGCTCTTAAATTCAATCCCTCTGCTAATGAACGCTAGCACACCATCGGCCTTCTTCACAGCTCTATCCACTTGAGCTCCCTACCTCGGCCCACTCCCTGTGACACTGTAACCCTACCTTACCTAATAATCCCTGGACACTAAGGGCAATTTAACATGGCCAATTCCCCTCCCAATCTGCACATCTGTGGGAGGAAAGCGGAGCACCCGGAGGAAACCCACGCACACACGGGGAGACTGCGCACAGACATGTCACCCGAAGCAGGAGTCGAACCCGGGTCCCTGGCGCGGTGAGGCAGCAGTGCCAACCCTTCGCCAACATGCCGGAGAGGCACATTCAGAGTGGGAAAGCGATAGAGAGGTAAAGAGATGGGCAGAGGGTGACAAAGGGAGGTACTTAGCAAGAGAAGGTGGCAGAGAGGGACAGAAAGTGCAATGCGATAGGGAGGAACAAATAGAGAGAGAAAGTGTGATGGACTGGGGTTACAGTACAGGAGACAGAATGAGAGATTGAGATGGAGTGAGAAATAGAGAGAGATCGCCTGGTGTAGAGAGCGAGAAAATGCAAGGAAAATTTCAGCACATCATTGCCCACTCCACAAAATAATAGTGAAATCTCACAGCGCCAGATCCCAGTGACTCACACCGCTTCCATCTGCAGCATTGAATAAAGTTTAGCATGTTTTCTATCTTAACTGACTCTCACCTGTGCAATATGTTCAACAATTGTAAATGACATTAAATGTATTTGACAAAATTCCGTGAGTGACTGATTTACTCCACATTAATATCATCGGTTTACCTATATTGTAGGTCACTGCATTTAGAGAGGGTGTCTCTCCGTCAGGGACCCTGTTTAAAGAGGGTGTCTCTCCGTCAGGGACCCTGTTTAAAGAGGGTGTCTCTCCGTCAGGGACCCTGTTTCAAGAGGGTGTCTCTCCGTCAGGGACCCTGTTTAAAGAGGGTGTCTCTCCGTCAGGGACCCTGTTTCAAGAGGGTGTCTCTCCGTCAGGGACCCTGTTTAAAGAGGGTGTCTGTCCGTCAGGGACCCTGTTTAAAGAGGGAGTCTCTCCGTCAGGGAACCTGTTTAAAGAGGGAGTCTCTCCGTCAGGGACCCTGTTTAAAGAGGGAGTCTCTCCGTCAGGGACCCTGTTTAAAGAGGGAGTCTGTCCGTCAGGGACCCTGTTTAAAGAGGGGGTCTGTCCGTCAGGGACAGTGTTTAAAGAGGGAGTCTCTCCGTCAGGGACCCTGTTTAAAGAGGGAGTCTGTCCGTCAGGGACCCTGTTTAAAGAGGGAGTCTCTCCGTCAGGGACCCTGTTTAAAGAGGGAGTCTCTCCGTCAGGGACCCTGTTTAAAGAGGGAGTCTCTCCATCAGGGACCCTGTTTAAAGAGGGAGTCTCTCCGTCAGGGACCCTGTTTAAAGAGGGAGTCTGTCCGTCAGGGACCCTGTTTAAAGAGGGAGTCTCTCCGTCAGGGACCCTGTTTAAAGAGGGAGTCTCTCCATCAGGGTCCCTGTTTAAAGAGGAAATCCCTGACCTGAACGATTAATCTTACTTGCCTTTTTCTAGCTAAACCGCCAAAGAGAGAAATATGCTTTTCTGCTAGATACAGAACAGTTCTCCTGAGGGCGAAGTTACATTTCTGTGCCAGAAATAGACAGGACTTCAGTTATATTTTAATGAGAGATTTCCAGATACGTTACCCGTAACTAAACCGTCTATCTGTTTTGTTTGTGGATCCTCGTAAGTTAAAACTGAGTGTCTGGGATCTAAAACCTATTCAAAGTAAAATTCCACAGTTTATTTTTCAGTGATATTGTTATTATAAAATATTCTAGATTGCCAAACGCAAAATTGCAGACTTTTAAATTCGCAATCAGTTGACAGCCTTTCCTATCTGCGGACAGCCTTAACTTCTTTAAGAGAAAGATACACTTAAACCTGGAAAATCCTGAAGTAACTCGTATCTATTCCTGATACATTTCTAAGAAGTTTAACAGGAACTGTAAAGACCATGCCAAAAACCTTTCTGCGTTCTGTGTTTCTTTTATAATTCTTGTCCAGCTGGCTGCCTTTATTTCTACAGTCTTGTTAGCTGCCGCAACATTGAGACGTTTTCCTTAAGCTCCAAGCTTCTGGTAAACTGAAGCATCCCCGGTCGAATGAACCAGCCCAGGACCTTCCCTCCAAGCTCTCAGGGGGCGGGTTTAGCACAGGGCTAAGGAGCTGGGTTTGAAGGCAGGCCAGCAGCACGGTTCGATTCCCGTGCCAGCCTCCCCGAACAGGCGCCGGAATGTGGCGACTCGGGGCTTTTCGCAGTAACTTCATTTGAAGCCTACTCGTGACAATAAGCGATTTTCATTTCTGTGGCAGGGCCCGGGATTGTCAGTTTGATAGAACTTGGCAAGCAGCCAATCGGTGAGTCTGGAATTCTGAGACATCGCCTGTTCTCGCCGGCGATTGGTGGAGCCATCCGCGACATCCCGGAAGAAAGGCGGGTCGTTTCATTTTCATTCATTTCATTTACGTGTGTACGGCTCTTCCCCCACTGTCGATTGGCTCGCCCCCTGCTCTCCCCCTCCCCCCATGGAGCAGGAGTAGGCCATCTGGCCCCTCGAGCCTGCTCCGCCATTCAATGAGATCATGGCTGATCTCTTGTGGACTCAGCTCCACTTTCCGGCCCGAACACCATAACCCTTAATCCCTTTATTCTTCAAAAAACTATCTATCTTTACCTTAAAAACATGTAATGAAGGAGCCTCAACTGCTTCACTGGGCAAGGAATTCCATAGATTCACAACCCTTTGGGTGAAGAAGTTCCTCCTAAACTCAGTCCTAAATCTACTTCCCCTTATTTTGAGGCTATGCCCCCTAGTTCTGCTGTCACCCGCCAGTGGAAACAACCTGCCCGCATCTATCCTATCTATTCCCTTCATAATTTTAAATGTTTCTATAAGATCCCCCCTCATCCTTCTAAATTCCAATGAGTACAGTCCCAGTCTACTCAACCTCTCCTCGTAATCCAACCCCCTTCAGCTCTGGGATTAACCTAGTGAATCTCCTCTGCACACCCTCCAGCGCCAGTACGTCCTTTCTCAGGCAAGGAAGACATCCCAATGATCCAAAAAACTGAAGCCCTCCCTCCTGCACCTGTTCTATAGCCACGTGTTCAGCTGCACGATATCCTCTTTGCTAACCTCGCCAGCACGTGGCACGGGAGTAATCCTGAAATTACGACCAGAGCGGTCCTGCCTTTGTCATCTTCTCCCTAACTCCCTAAATTGACGCTGCAGGAACTCACTATTCTTTCTACCGATGCCATTGATGCCAATGTGGACTTTGACCTCTGTCTGGTTTCCCTCCCGTTTTAGGTTGCTTTGTGTCGGCTCAGAGACGTCCAGGACACTGGCACCAGGGAGGCAAACTACCATCCTGGAGTCCCTTTCACGGGCACAGAAGCTTTCTGTGCCCCTGACTATTGAATCCCGAACCACACTTTGTACCCCTGTGCAGTAGGGCTAGTACATAGAACATAGAACAGTACAGCACAGAACAGGCCCTTCGGCCCTCGATGTTGTGCCAAGCAATGATCACCCTACTCAAACCCACGTATCCACCCTATACCCGTAACCCAACAACGTCCCCCCTTAACCTTACTTTTATTAGGACACTACGGGCAATTTAGCCTGACCAATCCACCTAACCCGCACATCTTTGGACTGTGGGAGGAAACCGGAGCACCCGGAGGAAACCCACGCACACAGGGGGAGGACGTGCAGACTCCACACAGACAGTGACCCAGCCGGGAATCGAACCTGGGACCCTGGAGCTGTGAAGCATTTATGCTAACCACCATGCTACCCTGCTGCCCCAGTTGGCACAGTGTCCCTTGGCACTGGCCACTGCTGTTGCTGTCCCTTGATGGACTTTCCCCCTCATCAGTATCCAAAACGGGATACTTATTAGATAGGGGTACATCCATAGGGGACCCCTGCACTGTCTGCTTGCCTTCTACCTATCTACCCATCTGCCTTCCTGTACCTTGGGTGTGACCACATCTCTGTAGCGATGGTCTACAACAGGGGTGGGCAAACTACGGCCCGTGGGCCACATGCGGCCCGCCAAAGGTTTTTATGCGGCCCACCAAGTCATTAAAAAAATTTTTTTTTAATTTAAAACAAAAAAATTTTTTTTTAAGGTTAATGGGGGGGGGGGCTGTTGGGTTACTTACTGGTATAGGGTGGATACGTTGACTTGAGTAGGGTGATCATTGCTCGGCACAACGTCGAGGGCCGAAGGGCCTGTTCTGTGCTGTACTGTTCTATGTTCTATATGAGGCGCCCAGAATCATAACCGGGTGAAGTAATTATTTTACTTAATATACTATGCGGCCCTTTAAAATTGTGAATTTCTGAATGTGGCCCTTGCACGGAAAAGTTTGCCCACCCCTGGTCTACAACAATATCAGGCGGATGTCACACAACAATATCAGCAAATTGTATGCTCCTGAGTTCTTCTATCCACTCTTCCTCCCGATCTATGCGCACGGTGAGCTTCACAACTGAATGCACATCCCACAGATGTAGCCCTCAGGGGCACTTGGAGTATCCATGATGTCCCACGTCGTGCAGGAGTAGCACACAACCTCGCCAATTGACATCTCTCGCCCTCTGCTGGCCGTTAGATTAAAAACTAGTCAGGCCCTGAATAAGAATTTACCGCTGCTGCTTTCGCGAATAGGTTTCCAAAATGGTTGGTAAGGGTTGGTCTAAAATATTAAAACTAGCTTGCTACCCTCCGCTAAGTGTGAGAAGAGAGGAAAACAACTCTTCCCTTACAGAATGAGGCTCAGAATCTACTCCGGTGTGCCGAGGAATGGAAGGGTTACGAACGCGAGTCTCCTGCTTTATGGAGTGACAACCAAGAGCCGCTCTCTCTTCTGAAAGTCTGACGTCTGCAGAAGGTTCACCAGGCGCTGAATTTAAACACTTAGCTGTCGCTGGGCTCCACCTTCCGGAAGCTGCCCCGGCGATTCCCGGCTGCTCCTGGGATTCCTGTAATGGGAAGTTCCAGAGCGAGACCTTGCCTTCCGAGTGGATAGCAGGCTAAAGTCCATTTGTAGCTTTCTCCTCTCCGCTAGAAGTTCTACGGTCGGGGCCTGGGAGTACTTCCTGCCGACCTCCGGGATGGAGTCGATCAGTTGATGCGCGGCCTCCCCTCGCCTCTCTGTTTGCGAGCCTTATGGCCGATAATGTCCCCCCTGAGCACCACCTTCAGTGCCTCCCAGTTCGTGGAAGGTGAGACGTCCCCATTCTGTTTGTTAATGACGTACTCGCCTACGGTTCTGAGATGTTTTCTGGCAGAAAACATTGTTGGCCAAGCGATCCTTGACCAGCCTCCATGTGGGGCATTGGGGATCCATGTCACGTGGAGCGTGGTTGGAGATGACAATCGCAAAGTATTCTGCACTGACTATTTCTAGGGGCACCGATTTGCCCACTGTCAAGTCGACGTGGGTGGATACCTTGTGCATTGATGAGAAAAATGCGATATCCTTCTGACCTGGGGGCAGGAACCGCCATGGGTCTACTGCCCCCATCTGCTCCATAAATGCCCCCAGTCCTCTAGCCATGCCTGCTTTTCCAGTTTCCCCCCCCCCCCCCCTCCCCCCACCATGATCAGTCGGTGCGTATCTATGTCGGGGTTTCCCTCCATGGTCTTCTTTCTAAACTTTGTGTAGTCCCAGTTGGGAGCGCCCACGTTAATGAGGACTACCAGTGTCCCATCTGGGACACTACTGACCGTGAGATACCGCCCCTCTGGGTCCGTAACTGTCTTGGTCTCTGTAAACCGCGTCCTGTTGCTGACCAGTATGGCCACCCCCAATGCCCTCGTCCTGAAGCAGGAATGGGAAGTGAGTCCCACCCAGCCCTTCCTTACCCGCAGTCGACCCTCCTCCCTCAGGTGCGTCTTTTGGAGGAAGACTAGGTCGGCCTTCAAACTCCTCGGATGGGCGAAGATTCTGGATCTTTTCACTGGGCCGTTCCAGGTGACTATCCTGGTGGTGTGGCGGGAGGGGGGTATTTCTGACCTCCCCCACCCCCGTTCCTGCCATACTTACCTGGTGGACGCCCCCCTGCGCTCGGGGCTTTTCCTTTGTGACGAGGGTGGGCGTCCAAAAT
Source organism: Scyliorhinus canicula (assembly GCF_902713615.1). Classification (NCBI taxonomy): domain Eukaryota; kingdom Metazoa; phylum Chordata; class Chondrichthyes; order Carcharhiniformes; family Scyliorhinidae; genus Scyliorhinus; species Scyliorhinus canicula. The sequence goes on along the minus strand of NC_052151.1, from coordinate 225,547,244 downwards.
GGCCGCGGCCGCCGCTCCCACCATGTGGTCGGATCCCCAGCGTTCCCTTTGTCCAGGGGGCGCCCAACATGGCCGCCAACTGTGTGTACGCCAGCTGGGCGAATCCCTGCCCTCTGGGATCTCCCTTTGTCCAGAACCACCCAAAATGGCTGCTTGCGGCGCCATCGTCTTTCACGTTTCAGAGAGTGACCTGCTGCAGCCGGTGTACACACCTCCCACCTCCCCCCCCCCCCCCCCCCCCCCGTCATCTTGTTCTCCCTCAGATTTATTTCCCCTCATTCTACCGCCCTCCATTCCCCCATTGCCGCCCCCATATTTGTCCCTCTGGTTTTTCCCCCCATTGGGAGTCTGTTCCCCCCCCCCCCCACTCCCCCCATTGCCGCCCCCATATTTGTCCCTCTGGTTTTTCCCCCCCATTGGGAGTCTGTTCCCCCCCCCCCCCCCCCCACCACCGCCGCCGCCCCTTGCCCGGATGGGAGATGCATCCCAGTCCCCCTGTGAGTGTTATGTCACTCTGACCCCTTCCTTCGCCCGCTGTGCCCGTTTCCCCTCTGTCTCCTGTCTGCCTCCTCAGGGAGTAACGTTCCGCGGCCTGTTGTGTCACCTGATGTGTTATCTGTGTTGGTCTAACATCGGCTGCAACTGGATGCAGTAAAACGAGAAACAGGCTTCCGACACAGGAGATGGTCCAACACTGTTTTATTGAGCCTGTTGATTGCTGAACATAATCTGCTGTGGGTTGACACTCTATTAACCTAACTGATAACCTCCTACTGGCTTGACCAGACTAGCTCTGTACCACATGGTGATGACGTTCACTGCCTTGTGCACTGTGACTATCTCCCTGACTGTGTCCTGTGAGAGAGAGAGAGCCTTAATGCCCTGTGGGCTTTAGAGTGGTGGTGTCCTGTCTGGTGATTGGTTGTTCTGTGTCGTGTGTGTTCATTGGTTATCCTGTATGTATGTCTGCATCTCATGGTATACATGATTTGGATATTATGACATCACCCAAAGCCTGGCTGGGTGGAGTCCGAATTTGATATTGTTCCCCTACAAGGGTCGACTCAGCCCTGGTAAATCCAGCAGATGCTTTGCCAGGTGACCATGGTGACCACCACCTCCTCTACCTTGACTACCACCTTTATATCTCTCTTAATGTCCTTCATCTTTTTCAGTTCCCTGGTGAGGAACGTTTCTAATCCATCCCTTGGCTGGTGGGTTGGGGGGGAGGGGGAACTCGTTTTTTGGGTCTCCCTCTCTCGGGAGTGGCCAGGGACCTATCACCTCGTGGGACCCGCTGACCCGCTCGCTCGCCGCTCCTGTCCCCCGACGCCATTTTGTGTTGTCTCTGCGGCCTCTTCAACTGCTGCTCCCTCTCGTCTTTGTTGTTCTTCGTGTTGTTGAGGGTGAGGGGATCTATATGTCCAGTTTCTATGGACTAAATTCGGCTAAATAAGAACAAAGAATAAAGAAAATTACAGCACAGGAACAGGCCCTTCGGCCCTCCAAGCCCGTGCCGACCATGCTGCCCGTCTAAACTAAAATCTACACTTCCGGGGTCCGTATCCCTCTATTCCCATCCTAGTCATGTATTTGTCAAGATGCCCCTTAAATGTCACTATCGTCCCTGCTTCCACCACCTCCTCCGGCAGCGAGTTCCAGGCACCCACTACCCTCTGTGTAAAAAACTTGCCTCGTACATCTCCTCTAAACCTTGCCCCTCACCCCTTAAACCTATGCCCCCAAGTAATTGACCCCTCTACGTGACAATCAGGCAACCGGAGAAAGACCGACTGGATATCGGCCGGATCTGCTACAATTTCTCAGGGAGACGGAAGCTCCATCTGGTGGTCGAAGGATAGAATTGCACTGACCTGAATCTCCTGTGTAAGGCTCCATCTGGTGGTCGAAGGATAGAATTGCACCGAGCTGAATCTCCAGTGTAAGGCTCCATCTGGTGGTCGAAGGATAGAATTGCCCCGAGCTGAATCTCCGGCATAACGCTCCATCTGGTGGTCGAAGGATAGAATTGCACCGAGCTGAATCTCCGGTGTAAGGCTCCATCTGGTGGTCGAAGGATAGAATTGCACCGAGCTGAATCTCCGGCATAAGGCTCCATCTGGTGGTCGAAGGATAGAATTGCACCAAGCTGAATATCCGGCGTAACGCTCCATCTGCTGGTCGAAGGATAGAATTGCACCGAGCTAGGGCAGCACGGTGGCCTAGTGATTAGCACAACCGCCTCACGGCGCTGAGGTCCCAGGTTCGATCCCTGTCGATCGATGTCTGTCTGTCTCTCTCTCTCTCTCTCTCTGTCTGTCTGTCTCTCTCTCTCTCTGTCTCTCTGTCTCTCTCTGTCTCTCTCTCTCTCTGTCTCTCTCTCTGTCTATCTTCACGGCTCTATCCAATTGAGTGCCGAGCAATGTCCGAAACCAAGATCAAGCTATCCCACTCCCTGTCATTCTGGTGGGCTCCATGTGCCTATCCAATAACCACTTGAAAGTTCCTGAAGTGTCCGACTCCACTATCACAGCAGGCAGTCCATTCCACACCCTAACCACTCTCTCAGTAAAGAACCTACCTCGGACATCCCTCCTATATCTCCCACCCTGAACCTTATAGTTATGCCCCCTTGTAACAGCTACATCCACCCGAGGAAATAGTCTCTGAGCCTCCACTCTATCTATCCCCCCTCATCATCTTATAAACCTCTATTACGTCGCCTCTCATCCTCCTCTGCTCCAATGAGAAAAGCCCTAGCTCCCTCAACCATTCCTCATAAGGCCTACCCTCCAATCCAGGCAGCATCCTGGTAAATCTCCTTTGCACCCTTTCCAATGCTTCCACATCCTTCCTATAGTGAGGTGACCAGAACTGCACACAATACTCCAAATGTGGTCACACCAGGGTCATGTACAGTTGCAGCATAACCCCGCGGCTCTTAAACTCAATCCCCCTGTTAATAAACACTAACACACTATAAGCCTTCTTCACGGCTCTATCCAATTGAGTGGCAACCTTCAGAGATCTGTGGACATGAACCCCAAGATCACTCTGTTCTTCCACATTCCTCAGAACCCTGCCGTTGACCCTGTAATCCGCATTCAAATTTGTCCGACCAAAATGAATCACCTCGCACTGATCAGGGTTAAAGTCCATCTGCCATTTTTCAGCCCAGCTCTGCATCCTGTCAATGTCCCTTTGCAGCCTACAACATTCCTCCACCTCATCCACTGCTCCACCAATCTTGGTGTCATCAGTAAATTTACTGACCCGCCCTTCAGCCCCCTCCTCCAAGTCATTGATAAAAATCACAAATCTATAGCTCTCCGTTTTTTAATTTCTTCTGCGTCAAGATTTGAATATAGTTGGTCAGGTAGCACCTATTACAGGTGGCGTTAGGTGTGAACGTTTTCATAGTCATGCAGAAAGTGACTGAATTACTTCTATTGGTCATCTCTGATACAGCTGCCTTCTCCTGAGCGTGTAGTTACAACTACAGTGAGGTCATTTGAAAGGTTTGATGTTCTGTCAAAACCAAGTTCTTCTCAGATGCTTTGTTTTTCTGCGGTGGCTTAATTGGTCGAAGGGTGAGTTAATGTTATCTCAGGTGCAGACTGGCTTCGAACAAAACTTGCCCGCTCTTGTCATTTTATTCAACTTGGGTTAAAACGCACATTGTGTCTGAATTTCTGATCCTGAGAAGTGTTTCTCTGTAATTCAGATTCTGTGGACAGTGCAATAATGATCATAGGACAGTGTTTAAAGAGGGAGTCTCTCCGTCAGGGACCCTGTTTAAAGAGGGAGTCTCTCCGTCAGGGACCCTGTTTAAAGAGGGAGTCTCTCCGTCAGGGACCCTGTTTAAAGAGGGAGTCTCTCCGTCAGGGACCCTGTTTAAAGAGGGAGTCTGTCCGTCAGGGACAGTGTTTAAAGAGGGAGTCTCTCCGTCAGGGACAGTGTTTAAAGAGGGAGTCTCTCCGTCAGGAACCCTGTTTAAAGAGGGAGTCTGTTCGTCAGGGACCCTGTTTAAAGAGGGAGTCTCTCCGTCAGGGACCCTGTTTAAAGAGGGAGTCTCTCCGTCAGGGACCCCGTTTAAAGAGGGAGTCTCTCCGTCAGGGACCCTGTTTAAAGAGGGAGTCTCTCCGTCAGGGACCCTGTTTAAAGAGGGAGTCTCTCCGTCAGGGACCCTGTTTAAAGAGGGAGTCTGTCCGTCAGGGACCCTGTTTAAAGAGGGAGTCTCTCTGTCAGGGACCCTGTTTAAAGAGAGAGTCTCTCCGTCAGGGACCCTGTTTAAAGAGGGAGTCTCTCCGTCAGGGACCCTGTTTAAAGAGGGAGTCTCTCCGTCAGGGACCCTGTTTAAAGAGGGAGTCTCTCCGTCAGGGACCCTGTTTAAAGAGGGAGTCTCTCTGTCAGGGACCCTGTTTAAAGAGAGAGTCTCTCCGTCAGGGACCCTGTTTAAAGAGGGAGTCTCTCCGTCAGGGACCCTGTTTAAAGAGGGAGTCTCTCCGTCAGGGACCCTGTTTAAAGAGGGAGTCTCTCCGTTAGGGACCCTGTTTAAAGAGGGAGTCTCTCCGTCAGGGACAGTGTTTAAAGAGGGAGTCTCTCCCTTAGGGACCCTGTTTAAAGAGGGAGTCTCTCCGTCAGGGACCCTGTTTAAAGAGGGAGTCTCTCCGTCAGGGACAGTGTTTAAAGAGGGAGTCTCTCCCTCAGGGTCCCTGTTTAAAGAGGTAGTCTCTCCGTCAGGGACAGTGTTTAAAGAGGGAGTCCCTCCGTCAGGGACCCTGTTTAAAGAGGGAGTCTCTCCGTCAGGGACCCTGTTTAAAGAGGGAGTCTGTCCGTCAGGGACCCTGTTTAAAGAGGGAGTCTCTCCGTCAGGGACCCTGTTTAAAGAGGGAGTCTCTCCGTCAGGGACAGTGTTTAAAGAGGGAGTCTCTCCGTCAGGGACCCCGTTTAAAGAGGGAGTCTCCCCGTCAGGGACCCTGTTTAAAGAGGGAGTCTCTCCGTCAGGGACCCTGTTTAAAGAGGGAGTCTCCCCGTCAGGGACCCTGTTTAAAGAGGGAGTCTCTCCGTCAGGGACCCTGTTTAAAGAGGGAGTCTCTCCGTCAGGGACCCTGTTTAAAGAGGGAGTCTGTCCGTCAGGGACCCTGTTTAAAGAGGGAGTCTCTCCGTCAGGGACAGTGTTTAAAGAGGGAGTCTCTCCGTCAGGGACCCTGTTTAAAGAGGGAGTCTCTCCGTCAGGGACCCTGTTTAAAGAGGGAGTCTGTCCGTCAGGGACCCTGTTTAAAGAGGGAGTCTCTCCGTCAGGGACAGTGTTTAAAGAGGGAGTCTCTCCGTCAGGGACAGTGTTTAAAAAGGGAGTCTCTCCGTCAGGGACCCTGTTTAAAGAGGGAGTCTCTCCGTCAGGGACCCTGTTTAAAGAGGGAGTCTCTCCGTCAGGGACAGTGTTTAAAGAGGGAATCTCTCCGTCAGAGACTCTGTTTAAAGAGGGAGTCTCTCCGTCAGGGACAGTGTTTAAAGAGGGAGTCTCTCCCTCAGGGTCCCTGTTTAAAGAGGGAGTCTCTCCGTCAGGGACAGTGTTTAAAGAGGGAGTCTCTCCGTCAGGGACCCTGTTTAAAGAGGGAGTTTCTCCGTCAGGGACCCTGTTTAAAGAGGGAGTCTCTCCCTTAGGGACCCTGTTTAAAGAGGGAGTCTCTCCGTCAGGGACCCTGTTTAAAGAGGGAGTCACTCCGTCAGGGACCCTGTTTAAAGAGGGAGTCTCTCCGTCAGGGACAGTGTTTAAAGAGGGAGTCTGTCCGTCAGGGACCCTGTTTAAAGAGGGAGTCTGTCCGTCAGGGACCCTGTTTAAAGAGGGAGTCTCTCTGTCAGGGACCCTGTTTAAAGAGGGGGTCTCTCCGTCAGGGACCCTGTTTAAAGAGGGAGTCTCTCCGTCAGGGACCCTGTTTAAAGAGGGAGTCTCTCCGTCAGGGACCCTGTTTAAAGAGGGAGTCTCTCCGTCAGGGACCCTGTTTAAAGAGGGAGTCTCTCCGTCAGGGACAGTGTTTAAAGAGGGAGTCTCTCCGTCAGGGACCCTGTTTAAAGAGGGAGTCTGTCCGTCAGGGACAGTATTTAAAGAGGGAGTCTCTCCATCAGGGACCCTGTTTAAAGAGGGAGTCTCTCCGTCAGGGACCCTGTTTAAAGAGGGAGTCTCTCCGTCAGAGACCCTGTTTAAAGAGGGAGTCTGTCCGTCAGGGACCCTGTTTAAAGAGGGAGTCTCTCCGTCAGGGACAGTGTTTAAAGAGGGAGTCTCTCCGTCAGGGACAGTGTTTAAAGAGGGAGTCTCTCGGTCAGGGACCCTGTTTAAAGAGGGAGTCTCTCCGTCAGGGAACCCTGTTTAAAGAGGGAGTCTCTCCGTCAGGGACCCTGTTTAAAGAGGGAGTCTGTCCGTCAGGGACCCTGTTTAAAGAGGGAGTCTGTCCGTCAGGGACCCTGTTTAAAGAGGGAGTCTCTCCGTCAGGGACCCTGTTTAAAGAGGGAGTCTCTCCGTCAGGGACCCTGTTTAAGGAGGGAGTCTCTCCGTCAGGCACCCTGTTTAAAGAGGGAATCTCCCCGTCAGGGACAGTGTTTAAAGAGGGAGTCTCTCCGTCAGGGACAGTGTTTAAAGAGGGAGTCTGTCCGTCAGGGACCCTGTTTAAAGAGGGAATCTCTCCGTCAGGGACCCTGTTTAAAGAGGGAGTCTCTCCGTCAGGGACCCTTTTTAAAGAGGGAATCTCTCCGTCAGGGACAGTGTTTAAAGAGGGAGTCTCTCCGTCAGGGACAGTGTTTAAAGAGGGAGTCTCTCCGTCAGGGACCCTGTTTAAAGAGGGAGTCTCTCCGTCAGGGACCCTGTTTAAAGAGGGAGTCTCTCCGTCAGGGACCCTGTTTAAAGAGGGAGTCTCTCCGTCAGGGACCCTGTTTAAAGAGGGAGTCTCTCCGTCAGGGACCCTGTTTAAAGAGGGAGTCTCTCCGTCAGGGACCCTGTTTAAAGAGGGAGTCTCTCCGTCAGGGACCCTGTTTAAAGAGGGAGTGTGTCCGTCAGGGACCCTGTTTAAAGAGGGAGTCTCTCCGTCAGGGACCCTGTTTAAAGAGGGGAGTCTCTCCGTCAGGGACCCTGTTTAAAGAGGGAGTCTCTCCGTCAGGGACCCTGTTTAAAGAGGGAGTCTCTCCGTCAGGGACCCTGTTTAAAGAGAGAGTCTCTCCGTCAGGCACCCTGTTTAAAGAGGGAATCTCTCCGTCAGGGACAGTGTTTAAAGAGGGAGTCTCTCCGTCAGGGACAGTGTTTAAAGAGGGAGTCTGTCCGTCAGGGACCCTGTTTAAAGAGGGAGTCTCTCCGTCAGGGACCCTGTTTAAAGAGGGAGTCTCTCCGTCAGGGACCCTGTTTAAAGAGGGAGTCTGTCCGTCAGGGACCCTGTTTAAAGAGGGAGTCTCTCCGTCAGGGACCCTGTTTAAAGAGGGAGTCTCTCCGTCAGGGACAGTGTTTAAAGAGGGAATCTGTCCGTCAGGGACCCTGTTTAAAGAGGGAGTCTGTCCGTCAGGGACCCTGTTTAAAGAGGGAGTCTGTCCGTGAGGGACCCTGTTTAAAGAGGGAGTCTCTCCGTCAGGGACCCTGTTTAAAGAGGGAGTCTCTCCGTCAGGGACAGTGTTTAAAGAGGGAGTCTGTCCGTCAGGGACCCTGTTTAAAGAGGGAGTCTGTCCGTCAGGGACCCTCTTTAAAGAGGGAGTCTCTCCGTCAGGGACCCTGTTTAAAGAGGGAGTCTCTCCGTCAGGGACCCTGTTTAAAGAGGGAGTCTCTCCGTCAGGGACCCTGTTTAAAGAGGGAGTCTCTCCGTCAGGGACCCTGTTTAAAGAGAGAGTCTCTCCGTCAGGCACCCTGTTTAAAGAGGGAATCTCCCCGTCAGGGACAGTGTTTAAAGAGGGAGTCTCTCCGTCAGGGACAGTGTTTAAAGAGGGAGTCTGTCCGTCAGGGACCCTGTTTAAAGAGGGAATCTCCCCGTCAGGGACCCTGTTTAAAGAGGGAATCTCTCCGTCAGGGACCCTTTTTAAAGAGGGAATCTCTCCGTTAGGGACAGTGTTTAAAGAGGGAGTCTCTCCGTCAGGCACCCTGTTTAAAGAGGGAATCTCCCCGTCAGGGACCCTGTTTAAAGAGGGAGTCTCTCCGTCAGGGACCCTGTTTAAAGAGGGAGTCTCTCCGTCAGGGACCCTGTTTAAAGAGGGAGTCTCTCCGTCAGGGACCCTGTTTAAAGAGGGAGTCTCTCCGTCAGGGACCCTGTTTAAAGAGGGAGTCTGTCCGTCAGGGACAGTGTTTAAAGAGGGAGTCTCTCCGTCAGGGACCCAGTTTAAAATGGGAATCTCCCCATCAGGGACAGTGTTTAAAAAGGGAGTCTGTCCGTCAGGGACCCTGTTTAAAGAGGGAGTCTCTCCGTCAGGGACAGTGTTTAAAGAGGGAATCTCTCCGTCAGGGACCCTTTTTAAAGAGGGAATCTCTCCGTCAGGGACCCTTTTTAAAGAGGGAATCTCTCCGTCAGGGACCCTTTTTAAAGAGGGAGTCTCTCCGTCAGGGACAGTGTTTAAAGAGGGAGTCTCTCCGTTAGGGACAGTGTTTAAAGAGGGAGTCTCTCCGTCAGGCACCCTGTTTAAAGAGGGAGTCTCTCCGTCAGGGACCCTGTTTAAAGCGGGAGTCTCTCCGTCAGGGACCCTGTTTAAAGAGGGAATCTCTCCGTCAGGGACCCTGTTTAAAGAGGGAGTCTCTCCGTCAGGGACCCTGTTTAAAGAGGGAGTCTCTCCGTCAGGGACCCTGTTTAAAGAGGGAGTCTCTCCGTCAGGGACCCTGTTTAAAGAGGGAGTCTCTCCGTCAGGGACCCTGTTTAAAGAGGCAGTCTCTCCGTCAGGGACCCTGTTTAAAGAGGGAGTCTCTCCGTCAGGGACCCTGTTTAAAGAGGGAGTCTCTCCGTCAGGGACCCTGTTTAAAGAGGGAGTCTCTCCGTCAGGGACCCTGTTTAAAGAGGGAGTCTCTCCGTTAGGGACCCTGTTTAAAGAGGGAGTCTCTCCGTCAGGGACCCTGTTTAAAGAGGGAGTGTGTCCGTCAGGGACCCTGTTTCAAGAGGGAGTCTCTCCGTCAGGGACCCTGTTTAAAGAGGGAGTCTCTCCGTTAGGGACCCTGTTTAAAGAGGGAGTCTCTCCGTCAGGGACCCTGTTTAAAGAGGGAGTCTCTCCGTCAGGGACCCTGTTTAAAGAGGGAGTCTCTCCGTCAGGGACACTGTTTAAAGAGGGAGTCTCTCCGTCAGGGACCCTGTTTAAAGAGGGAGTCTCTCCGTCAGGGACCCTGTTTAAAGAGGGAGTCTCTCAGTCAGGGACATTGTTCAAAGAGGGAGTCTCTCCGTCAGGGTCCCTGTTTAAAGAGGGAGTCTCTCCGTCAGTGACCCTGTTTAAAGAGGGACCCTCTCCGTCAGGGACCCTGTTTAAAGAGGGAATCTCCCCGTCAGGGACCCTGTTTAAAGAGGGAGTCTCTCCGTCAGGGACCCTGTTTAAAGCGGGAGTCTCTCCGTCAGGGACCCTGTTTAAAGAGGGAATCTCTCCGTCAGGGACCCTGTTTAAAGAGGGAGTCTCTCCGTCAGGGACCCTGTTTAAAGAGGGAGTCTCTCCGTCAGGGACCCTGTTTAAAGAGGGAGTCTCTCCGTCAGGGACCCTGTTTAAAGAGGCAGTCTCTCCGTCAGGGACCCTGTTTAAAGAGGGAGTCTCTCCGTCAGGGACCCTGTTTAAAGAGGGAGTCTCTCCGTCAGGGACCCTGTTTAAAGAGGGAGTCTCTCCGTCAGGGACCCTGTTTAAAGAGGGAGTCTCTCCGTTAGGGACCCTGTTTAAAGAGGGAGTCTCTCCGCCAGGGACCCTGTTTAAAGAGGGAGTGTGTCCGTCAGAGACCCTGTTTAAAGAGGGAGTCTCTCCGTCAGGGACCCTGTTTAAAGAGGGAGTCTCTCCGTTAGGGACCCTGTTTAAAGAGGGAGTCTCTCCGTCAGGGACCCTGTTTAAAGAGGGAGTCTCTCCGTCAGGGACCCTGTTTAAAGAGGGAGTCTCTCCGTCAGGGACACTGTTTAAAGAGGGAGTCTCTCCGTCAGGGACCCTGTTTAAAGAGGGAGTCTCTCCGTCAGGGGCCCTGTTTAAAGAGGGAGTCTCTCCGTCAGGGACCCTGTTTAAAGAGGGAGTCTCTCCGTCAGGGACCCTGTTTAAAGAGGGAGTCTCTCCGTCAGGGACCCTGTTTAAAGAGGGAGTCTCTCCGTCAGGGACAGTGTTTAAAGAGGGAGTCTCTCCGTCAGGGACTCTGTTTAAAGAGGGAGTCTCTCCGTCAGGGACCCTGTTTAAAGAGGGAGTCTCTCCGTCAGGGACCCTGTTTAAAGAGGGAGTCTCTCCGTCAGGGACAGTGTTTAAAGAGGGAGTCTGTCTGTCAGGGACCCTTTTTAAAGAGCGATTCTCTCCATCAGGGTCCCTGTTCAATGACAGGTTGTGTCTATCCTATTTAGAGTGTGTCTGTTCCCCTAGTTGGGAGTTAATCATGAACAGTGCCAGCATTTTCTTTGTGTCATTCATTATCTGTGTCCGTGCCTCTTTCACCCCCCCCCCCCCCTCTCTTTCATTCATTATCTCTGCCTCTCTCTCACTCTCTGTCTCTCTCCCAATCTGTTCCTGTCTCTTAGATTTCATTGGGCAGCGGAGTGTCAACAGGCATTTGAAGGCCTGAAGGCTGGGTTAACCACTGCTCCTGTGTTGGAGGTTTAGGCGAGGCTTCGTGATCAGACTGAGCTGAAGTACCTGACCTTAAAGAAAGATGCCGAGCCTTAGAGAAATGGACCTTCTTGTCCAGGGAGCTGTCAATCAAGAGGGATTCCAGTTTCGCGAAGACAAAGAATCTGAAATGAACTAACTTATTATCAATGTTTGCCTGTTTTGGTTTCATTCAAAACATTTAAGTTCATGGTCAATTGTCATCAATGAGCAAGTGAAAAGGTGAAAAATGAAACCATCATTGAAGTTGATGGTTTCATTTTTTTTTCTGGGGGGGAGGTGTCATGGGAGCGCTCCTTCAAGAAAGGTCTTATCACATGACGTCGGTGATGTAATTTGTGTGGGTGGAGCTGGGCTGTGGCGCTTTGAGTTTGGGGCTGGTTTGAACTGCACAGGTTGGAAGAAGTCTCGCTCTCGCTTCCTTTTACAGCTGTTCCCAGACTACTTGGTAACTTAAAAGAGATAAGTGCTTTCTGGAAGGAATGCTGTTTGCAAAGGGGAACAGAGTATCACTAACACGTCTTATACCAGTCAGAATGCCGTGTGCTCGGCCACACCTTTGAAAAGGGGTTTCTGGTTTTACTTGGATTTTGTTATTGAATTGGAACAGTTAAGGGGAAATTCATTAAGGGTTATACATAGACTGCTGTAGCTGTGTGGGGTATTTGATAAAAGTTCTTTCTGTATGTGTTTGTACAAATGTCACTAAATTCGTAGAATAAACTTTGTTTTTGATTAAAAGTGCCAAAGATCTCGGTTGAATAACAGCTGAAAGGCGGGTCCTTGTGCTCATCGTAACCAATAAACAGTTATAGGTCAGGTGAACACCATGACAGACTTTGGAGTTTTGTTAAAGCCTGGCCCATAACACTGGGGTCTGGAGACTGGGGGTTTGGGGACTGCGGGACTAGGGGACCGAGATAGAGAGGGCTATATGGTCTGGAGGAGGTTACAGAGAAAGGGAGGGTTGTAGGGGCTGGAGGAGGTTACAGAGATAGGGAGGGTTGTCGGGGCTGGAGGAGGTTACAGAGATAGAGAGGGCTATATGGTCTGGAGGAGGTTACAGAGATAGGGAGGATTGTAGGGACTGGAGTTTACAGAGATAGGGAGGGGTGTAGGGGCTGGAGGAGGTTACAGAGATAGGGAGGGTTGTAGGGGCTGGAGGAGTTTACAGAGATAGGGAGGGTTGTAGGGGGCTGGAGGAGGTTACAGAGATAGGGAGGGGTGTAGGGGCTGGGGGAGGTTACAGAGATAGGGAGGGTTGTAAGGACTGGAGGAGTTTACAGAGATAGGGAGGGCTGTAGGGACTGGAGGAGGTTACAGAGATAGGGAGGGTTGTAGGGGGCTGGAGGAGGTTACAGAGATAGGGAGGGGTGTAGGGGCTGGAGGAGGTTACAGAGATAGGGAGGGGTGTAGGGGCTGGAGGAGGTTACAGAGATAGGGAGGGGTGTAGGGGCTGGAGGAGGTTACAGAGATAGGGAGGGTTGCGGGGACTGGAGGAAGTTACAGAGATAGGGAGGGTTGTCGGGGCTGGAGGAGGGTACAGAGATACAGAGGGTTGTAGGGGCTGGAGGAGGTTACAGAGATGCGGAGGGTTGTAGGGGCTGGGGGTTACAGAGATAGGGAGGGTTGTAGGGGCTGGAGGAGGTTACAGAGATTGGGAGGGTTGTAGGGGCTGGAGGAGGTTACAGAGATCGGGAGGGTTGTAGGGGCTGGAGGAGGTTACAGAGATAGGGAGGGTTGTCAGAGCTGGAGGAGGTTACAGAGATAGGGAGGGTTGTAGGGGCTGGAGGAGGTTACAGAGATAGGGAGGGTTGTAGGGGCTGGGGGAGGTTACAGAGATGCGGAGGGTCCAGGACTTAATGGAACTTGAAAGCATTAATGTTAATTTTGAAACATTGAGGTGTTGCAGAACCGGGAGGCAGTTTGGGACAGCGAGCACGGTGAGCGTGTCAGGGGCAGATACGCCAGGGCACTGTCAGGCGATGGACGTGTAAAATGGCGGACTGAGTGATGATGTAAACGCATGTGCCGAATCTCACCTTCGGTCAAACACTCTGATTTAATCTTCGACGGATTCCAAGGAGAAGGATGGAGTCGATTGCGGGGAAACATTGTTTGGAATGGTTGGTGGGCGCTTTGCGAGCAAAGGAAGGGATCGGTGCTGTAATGAGGAATGATATCGGCATTGGAGGCCAAGACGTAGAAATTTAAGAATGTGGTTGAATGTTTTGCATGTTTGCAAACTGAACATTTGAATAAAAATATTTTTAAAAATACGGGGGGCTCGTAAGAAAGCTCTAAGAATAATCATGGGTGATTTTCAAATGGGCAAGGGTAGCCTCGGGGAAGATTGTTTCTTCGATCAATATGTTGAGAAACCAAGCAGGGCGCCAGCTGTTTAGGGTTTCGTACGCTGTGATGAGATGGGATTAATCCATGATCTTGTTGTCAAGGACCCTCTGGGCAAGAGTGATCATTGCGCGCTTGAATTTCAGATTCAGTTTGGGGGCAAGAAATATTCGACCTGGACTAGAACATAAGAACTAGGAGCAGGAGTCGGCCATCTGGCCCCTCGAGCCTGCTCCGCCATTCAATGAGATCATGGCTGATCTTTTGTGGACTCAGCTCCACTTTCCGGCCCGAACACCATAACCCTTAATCCCTTTATTCTTCAAAAAACTATCTATCTTTACCTTAAAAACATGTAATGAAGGAGCCTCAGCTGCTTCACTGGGCAAGGAATTCCATAGATTCACAACCCTTTGGGTGAAGAAGTTCCTCCTAAACTCAGTCCTAAATCTACTTCCCCTTATTTTGAGGCTATGTCCCCCTAGTTCTGCTTTCACCCGCCAGTGGAAACAACCTGCCCGCATCTACCCTATCTATTCCCTTCATAATTTTAAATGTTTCTCTAAGATCCCCCCTCATCTTTCTAAATTCCAACGATTACAGTCCCAGTCTACTCAACCTCTGCTCATAATCCAACCCCTTCAGCTCTGGGATTAACCTAGTGAATCTCGTATTTGCGTGTGAAACCACGGTTATATCGGCATCGGGACAGCGTTGGTCACCGTGGGCTGTACAGGGAGATGAAAGGTTAGGACAGATGGCAGATCATTTAGAAGATACTCGATTCTTCCCAACCAAAATATATCCCGGATGGGAAGAAAGATTCTAAGGTGGCGAACGGTCGGGGGGTGGTGGAGGGGTGGGGTAGCTAAGCAATGAAGCATCAGGACAAAAACTTAAAGCAAAGGACCGGGTTCCATCCCGGCCCCGGGTCACTGTCCGTGAGCGGTTTGCACATTCTCCCCGTGTCTGCGTGGGTCTCACCCCCCCACAACCCACAGAGGTGCAGGGTAGGTGGATTGGCCACGCTAAATTGCTCCCTTAGTTAATATAAAGAAAGGATGTGGGTTCCCTTCGAGGTGGAGCAGGGAAGATTCACGGCGTTGATTCCGGAAATGAGGAGCTTGTCTTCTGAAGAGAGACTGAGCAGTTTTGGTCCATACTCACTGGAGTTTCGAAGAATGCGGGGTGATCTTATTGATGGACATAAGATGCGGAAGGGGATTGACAAGGTGGAAGCAGAGCGGATTTCCCCTTGCTGGACATTCTAGAACGAGAAGCCATAGTTGAGGGGTGGCAGATTTAAAACAGAAATTGGGAGGATTTGCTTCACGCAATGAGTGGTGAATGTGTGGGATTCCGTACTCCGGCGGTGGACATCGGAACACTAAACAGATTCAAGGGGGAGATCGACAGGGTTTCAATCAGTCACGAGATGCAGGGATACGGGGAGCGAGCAGGAAGGTAGCGATGAGGCCAGGATGAGATCAGCCGTGATCGTGTTGAATGATGGAGCGGACACGAGGGAGGGTCTCAATCCCCCCTCCCCCCGCGCCCAGTCTCAAACCTCCCAACCTGGCTTAGGGTCCATTTAACGCTGAACCAACATCCCAATGCCTTGTGTTATGGGCCAGGGTTTAGAGAACCCCAAAGTGTATCATGGAGATCACCTGACCCACAACTTTGAATAGATTTTGGTTATGGGGATCACAAGGGCCCACTTTACAGGTGTGATGCAATAGAGATCTAAAGGAATAAACAAAACCATGTTTATTGATGAATCCAGTTAACACTTTATAAACACACAGTAAACAATTTAACAACTATCAACGGCAATAATCCCCACAGATACAATATTCTATCAGTAACCCTTCATAACTTTCCTAACAACATCCATAAGACCAAAAGACCCTTTTTACAGGAAGACAGCAGGTTTAAATTCTCTACCGAAACAGGCATTACTTTGAAATCACCCAAATGAACATTCTTTAGCTTGTAGAGATAGCCATACACATCTGCTGGCTTCCACTGCAGCTCTCCGCTCTGAAAACAAAACTAAAACACATAGACACAGCTTTGCGCTCAAAGCGAAAGTAAATGCCGAGGCACAGCTCAGCTCCACCCACACACTGACATCACTGCAGCTATTTGCTAAACCCCCATCTCTTAAAGGTACTCTCACTCTGCCTCCGCCACACTCTCAGGCTGTGCATTCCAGATCCCAAACACTCTGTGCCTGAAAATACTTTTCCTCTGGTCGCCATTGGCAAGCCATGTTGCAGCTGTACAGAACCTTAGTTAGGCCACACTTGGAGTATAGTGTTCAATTCTGGTTGCCACACTACCAGAAGGATGTGGAGGCTTCAGAGAGGGTGCAGAAGAGAGTTACCAGGATGTTGCCTGGTATGGAGGGCATTAGCTATGAGGAGCGGTTGAATAAACTCGGTTTGTTCTCACTGGAACGACGGAGGTTGAGGGACCTGATAGACGTCTACAAAATTATGAGGGGCGTAGACAGAGTGGATAGTCAGAGGCTTTTCCCCAGGGTAGAGGGGTCAATTACTAGGGGGCATAGGTTTAAGGTGCGAGGGGTAAGGTTTAGAGGAGATGTATGAGGCAAGTTTTTTACACAGAGGGTAGTGGGTGCCTGGAACTCGCTGCCGGAGGAGGTGGTGGAAGCAGGTACGATAGTGACATTTAAGGGGCACCTTGACAAATACATGAATAGGATGGGAATAGAGAGATACGGACCCAGGAAGTGTAGGAGATTTTAGTTTAGACGGGCAGCATGGTTGGCACGGGCTTGGTGGGCCGAATGGCCTGTTCCTAAGCTGTAGTTTTCTTTGTTCTTTTGTTCTTTGCTTCTCTCACCCAAGCCCCTCCTCTTGGAGACGGTACAGAGGAGATTCACCAGGATGTTGCGGTTACGGAGAGAGGTTGGAGAGGCTTGGGTTATTTTCTCTGGAGCAGAGACGACTGAGGCGGGGGGACCTGATCGAGGTGGACAGGATTATGAGGGCCATGGACAGGGTGGATAGGGGGGCAGCTGTTCCCCTTTGTTGGTCAGTCACAAAGGGACGCAAGTTCAAGGTGAGGGTTCGGAGGTCAGAGGGGATTGAGGGAAATCCTTTTCACCCAGAGAGCGATGGGAGTTCGGGATCAACTCTTTGAAAACCAGCTGTCCCTACCAGAAAAATATCCTAATAGTAATTTTATTCGAGATTCGTTCGGAAGCTGGAATTGGAAAAACTTCTTGTTGGCAGTGAAGAAACCTGACCACCTTTAACAAATAAGTGGAGGAGCGCTTGGAGTGTCATCTCTTTCAAGGTTAGGGGGCCAAGGAGGGGCTGGTTTAGCACAGAGCTAAATCGCTGGCTTTGTTAAAACAGACCAAGGCAGGCCAGCAGCCCGGGTTCAATTCCCGTACCAGCCTCCCCGAACAGGCGCCGGAATGTGGCGACTAGGGGCTTTTCACCGTAACTTCATTTGAAGCCGACAGTGGCTGGTTTAGCTCACCAGGCTAAATCGCTGGCTTTGAAAGCAGACCAAGGCAGGCCAGCAGCACGGTTCGATTCCCGTACCAGCCTCCCCGAACAGGCGCCGGAATGTGGCGACTAGGGGGCTTTTCACAGTAACTTCATTTGAAGCCGACTCGTGGCTGTAAGCGATTTTCATTTTCAAGTGCTGGGAAGTGGGATTAATGTAGATATGGTGCACAATGATATGTATATATATATATACTAAGGAGTGCAAAGGGTTAACAAGATGAGTTCACGTATCCCAACGATGTCATCGTCCGAAGATTCAAAAGACTGACTGCCAGTTACTTGACTACGATGAACATGCAGAATCGCTGGAACCACTTGATCCAAGCGATTGAGCGAGAATTAGGGTTCGCACTCGAGGATGGTCAGATCTCAGCCCCACCCGTACTCGCCTTCTTGGACCCTGGGCCAGAAACGAAGATTTCCACAGATGCGAATCAGGATGTGATTGGGGCATTCCTCCTAAAGAATGACGATGCTTTTTGGAGACCCACTGGAACAAGTAATCAGGAACCTAAGAAGGTTCACTCTACACTACAGGGAGGCTTATCATTGCCGACGCATTGCCGTGCTCCAGAAACTGATGCCTTTTATAAGACTACTCGGTGATGCCCTCTAGTGTTGAGATACATGAACGTCACCTTGTTAACCCTTTACTCCCCTTAGATTAGACATATCATTACATCGTGTTGTTTAGTCAGCGTGGATTCGATGGGCCGAAGGGCGTCTTCTGCACTGTGTGATCCTACGCCGCTAATAAGCAGGTCTTTTTGGGAAGTGGCAGGCAGTGACTAACGGGGTCCCGCAGGGGTCAGTCTGGGCCCCAGCTATTCACGATATACTGTCATGTGAGAGGACCTTTAAGAAATGGGGGTGTATAAAAATAGCTGTAGTGGGTGTACCTTTAAGAAATGGGTGGTTATCAGTGATGTCAGTGTGGGTGGAGCTGGGCTGTCTGTCTGCTTTTTACTTTCGCTTTAGGCTGTTTGCTACAAGGTGTGTTTCAGTTTCATTTTAGATTTGGAAACGCTGCAATCACAGCAGGATGTGTATGAATCTGCAAGCTTATGGATGTCCATTTGGGGATTTCAAAGTGGTAACTGCTCTCAGTCGTGAAGTTAAACCTGATGTCTTTCTGTAAAGAGGGTTTTTCTGTCTTATGGATGTTGCAAAGAAAAATTAAGAGTTACTTAGAGAGTACTGTATTCTTTGGAGGATTTATTGGCGCTGATAGTTGTTCAGATGTTTACTGCGGGTTTATAAAGTGTTAACCAGTTTCATAAATAAACATTGTTTTAATTTAAAAGACTTCTGCTGAGCCACACCTGCAGAGTAGGGCCGTGTGCTCCCCATAACCACAATCTATTCAAAGTTGTAGGTCAGGTGAACTCCATGATACACTTTGGGGCTGTCTAAACCCTGGCCCATAACAGCACATCAACGATTTGGATGAAGGAACCAAATATAATTTTTCAAAATTTGCTAACAACGTGAAACTCGGCGGAGATGTGAGTGGCGAGGAGGATGTTAAGAGTCTTCAAGGTGATTGACACAAGTTGAGCGAGAGGGCAAATGCCTGGCAGATGCTGTGTAACGTGGACAAATAGGTCCATCGCTCCTTGAAGGCGGAGTGGCAGGTGGACAGGGTGTTGAAGAAGGCATTCAGCAGGCTGGGTTTTATTGGTCAGAATATTGAATACAGGAGTTGGAACATCGTGTTAAAGTTGTACAAGACATTAGACAGACCACACATGGAATACTGTGTTCAGTTCTGGTCACCCTATTATAGGAAGGATATTGTTAAACTAGAAAGAGTACAGAAGAGATTTACGAGGCTGCTAACAGGACTTGATGGTCTGAGTTATAAGGAGAGGCTGGATAGGCTGGGACATTTTTCCCTGGAGCGTAGGAGGCTTAAGGGTGACCGTATAGAGGTCTATAAAATAATGAGGAGCATCAATAAGGTAGATAGTCAACATCTTTTCCCAAAGTCAGAGGAGTCTGGAACTAGAGGGCAGAGGTTAAAGGTGAGAGGTGAGAGGTACAAAAGAGACATAAGACATAGGAGCAGAATTAGGCCATTCGGCCCATCGAGTCTGCTCCGCCATTCAATCATGGCTGATATTTTCTCATCCCCATTCTCCTGCCTTCTCCCCGTAGCCCCTGATCCCCTTATTGATCAAGAACCGATCTATCTCTGTCTTAAAGACACTCAGTGATTTGGCCACAGCCTTCTGCGGCAAAGAGTTCCACAGATTCACCACCCTCTGGCTGAAGAAATTTCTCCTCATCTCTGTTTTAAAGGATCGTCCCTTTAGTCTGAGATGGTGTCCTCTGGTTCTAGTTTTTCCTACAAGTGGAAACATCCTCTCCAGGTCCACTCTATCCAGGCCTCGCAGTATCTTGTAAGTTTCAATAAGATCCCCTCTTATTTTTCGAACCTCCAGCGAGTACAGACCCAGAGTCCTCAACCGTTCCTCATACGACAAGCTCTTCATTCCAGGGATCATTCTTGAGAACCTCCTCTGGACCCTTTCCAAGGCCCCAGCACATCCTTCCTTAGATACGGGGCCCAAAACCGCTCACAATACTCCAAATGGGGTCTGACCAGAGCCTCATACAGCCTCAGAAGTACATCCCTGATCTTGTATTCTAGCCCTCTCGACATGAATGCTAACATTGCATTTGCCTTCCTAACTGCCGACTGAACCTGTATATTAACAGGTTCGTGAACAAGGACTCCCAAGTCCCTTTGTATTTCTGCTTTCCGAAGCATGTCCTCATTTAGAAAATAACGTGTTTGCAACCTTCTCCAAAGTTGTCCTACATTCTCAAACCGACTGCCACCACGTTTATCGCAAAGTCTGCCTCAAACATGGTGCAACAATCATCGCTTGTTCAACAGACCAGGGCTAAGAAGAGAACCCTATTACCCGGGCCCCATTCCATGGGTTGGTCACGCCAAGAAATTCACGGCAGGGAATATTTATACATCCGCATCATTCTGGCCACTTCATCAAATTATTTTTCTTGAAGTAATAATGATGGACACAGGTTTGGCGCCGGCTGATGTTATGAGTTCCCACGACTCACAAGAAAGCAATTTTGGACCATCAGGAGAGAGAGCAGCAACCTCGTTATCTCTAAAGAGGCACAAATACTCTGACTGTGGAAATCTATTTCCAGGGTCATGCGCAAAGGCCCTTTTTAAATTGCTGATGCAAAGCCCCGGTCAGTGGAGATGGCCCATCTGCGAAGACAAAGGAACTTCAAACATCTGGCAAACTCATTCATGGATGATATGTTAATGATAGTGCGCCATCCTTCAAATTCAACTGTGCGTGTGTGCGTGTGTGCGTGTGTGGGAGTGTATGTGACTGTGCATATGTGTGTGTGTATCTATTTGCGTGTGTGTGCGCATGTATGTGTGCACATGTGCATGTGTGTGCGCATGCGTGTGCATGTGCACGTGTGGGTGCACGTGTCTATGTGCAAGTCTGTGTTTGTGTGCACGCATGTGTGCGCCTGTGCATGTGTGTGTGTAAATATGCGTGCGTCTGTGTGCAAGTGTGCCTGCACACGTGTATGCGTGGGCGTGTGGTGTTTGTCAGTATGTGTGTTTGTGTATGTGAGTGTGAGTGCGTGGGGGTGTGTGTGTGTAAATGGGTGTGTCAGTGTGTGGGCGGTTGGGTGTGTGAGTGTGTAAGAGTGCGTGTGAGTATGTGTGTGTGTGTGTAAGAGCGGATGTGTATCTTGTGTGCACGTTTGAATTGAAAATGAAAATCGCTTATTGTCACGAGTAGGCTTCAAATGAAGTTACTGTGAAAAGCCCCTAGTCGCCACATTCCGGCGCCTGTTCGGGGAGGCTGGTACGGGAATTGAACCGTGCCGCTGGCCTGCCTTGGTCTGCTTTCAAAGCCAGCGATTTAGCCTGGTGAGCTAAACCAGCCCCTGTCGGCTTCAAATGAAGTTACTGTGAAAAGCCCCTAGTCGCCACATTCCGGCGCGGCTGGTACGGGAATCAAACCGTGCTGCTGGCCTGCTGGGTCTGCTTTCAAAACCAGCAATTTAGCCTGGTGAGCTAAACCAGCCCCTGTTTGTGCAATCGATGTATGTTTGAATGGGTGTGTGTGAGAGTGTGTGTGAGAGTGTGTGTGAGAGTGTGTGTGAGAGTGTGTGTGAGAGTGTGTGTGAGAGTGTGTGTGAGAGTGTGTGTGAGAGTGTGTGTGAGAATGCATGTGTGTGCTAATTTGGGCATTGAGAAAGAGAAATTATTCCATTTACAGATTTCATTCCGTATGTTGACAAGCTTCGCCTTTCTATTTGACAGACCTGGCTCAATAATAAACCACCCATGTTGTTGTTAATTGAAAAAACCTAGGACATTGAGTGGAATCAAGAACAAAGAAAAGTACAGCACAGGAACAGGCCCTTCGGCCCTCCAAGCCTGTGCCGACCATGCTGCCCGTCTAAACTAAAATCTACACTTCCTGGGTCCGTATCCCTCTATTCCCATCCTATTCATTTATTTGTCAAAATGCCCCTTAACTGTCACTATCGTCCCTGCTTCCACCACCTCCTCCGGCAGCGAGTTCCAGGCACCCACTACCCTCTGTGTAAAAAACTTGCCTCGTACATCTCCTAAACCTTGCCCCTCGCACCTTAAACCTATGCCCCTAGTAATTGACCCCTCTAAGCCGAGTTTATTCAACCACTCCTCATAGCTAATGCCCTCCATACCAGGCAACATCCTGGTAAATCTCTTCTGCCACCCTCTCTAAAGCCTCCACATCTTTCTGGTAGTGTGGCGACCAGAATTGAACACTATACTCCAAGTGTGGCCTAACTAAGTTTCTACCAAAAGGTATTGAGGAATATGAGGAGAAGGTGGATAAATGGAGTCAGGTCATAGATCAGACAGGATCGCAATGAACGGATAGTGTCGAGGGGCTGAATGGCCTCCTCCTGTTCCTGTGTAATAGGCTGGAGAAGGGGCTGGATGGGGCCTCCTCCTGTTCCTGTGTAACAGGCTGGAGAAGGGGCTGAATGGGGCCTCCTGTTCCTGTGTAACAGGCTGGGGAAGGGGCTGAATGGGGCCTCCTCCTGTTCCTGTGTAACAGGCTGGAGAAGGGGCTGAATGGGGCCTCCTCCTGTTCCTGTGTAACAGGCTGAAGGGGCTGAATGGAGCCTCCTGTTCCTGTGTAACAGGCTGGATAAGGGGCTGAATGGGGCCTCCTGTTCCTGTGTAACAGGCTGGAGAAGGGGCTGAATGGGACTCCTCCTGTTCCTGTGTAACAGGCTGGAGAAGGGGCTGAATGGGGCCTCCTGTTCCTGTGTAACAGGCTGGAGAAGGGGCTGAATGGGGCCCCCTCCTGTTCATGTGTAACAGGCTGGAGAAGGGGCTGAATGGGGCCTCCTCCTGTTCCTGTGTAACAGGCTGGAGAAGGGGCTGAATGGGGCCTCCTGTTCCTGTGTAACAGGCTGGAGAAGGGGCTGAATGGGGCCTCCTCCTGTTCCTGTGTAACAGGCTGGAGAAGGGGGTGAATGGGGCCTCCTCCTGTTCCTGTGTAACGGGCTGGAGAAGGGGCTGAGTGGGGCCTCCTCCTGTTCCTGTGTAACAGGCTGGAGAAGGGGCTGAATGGGGCCTCCTCCTGTTCCTGTGTAACAGGCTGGAGACGGGGCTGAATGGGGCCTCCTCCTGTTCTTGTTTTCTCAGCAATACCCTCCCTCATCTAATCCAGGGAAAGTTAGGGACTGCGTCTAAACATCGTCTCTCCGCTCTCCAATCTGCAACTGGACAGGTGGGCTCCCTGTAAATACTCCCTCTCCTCAATCAGCCTCTTGCCTGATATTCCTGGGAGCGTGCCCAAATGCTCCATCTCTTACCTCCCCCGACCCATGTAATGCGTGGAAATCCTACAGTGCAGAAGGAGGTCATTCAGCCCATCGAGTCCGCACTGACCCTCCGAAAGAGCACCCTACCTAGATCCACCTTACCTGCTCATCTTTGGGGACTGTGGGAGGGAAGCGGAGCCCCCGGAGGAAACCCACGCAGACACGGGGGGGAGAACGTGCAGATTCCGCGCAGACAGGGACCCAAGCCGGGAATCGAACCTGGGAGACCCTGGCGGTGTGAGGCAGCAGCGCTAACCCACCGTGCCGGCCCGCGCTGATGGAAATGTAGGGGCCGTCCCCAAGCCGGGGCGCCCCCCAAACCCAGTCCACTCGCCCACCTTACTGCAGGGAGCGTCCCTCAACGCGGAACGCCGCTCCAGCCCCAGGGGAGCGTCCCACAGTCGGGGATTGAAGAAAAGACGCAGAAGCGAAAGGTCGATTCAGTTTCCTTTTATTGGAACGCACGTTTGCAAGGTTAGCGGCAGGGGGGTCGGGTGGAGAGGGGGGGGGTCATGCGGGGTAGAGTGTGGGGGGGTCGGGGGGGGGGGGAAAGCGGTCAGGGGGCGCCGGGGAAGTTAGGTCGTGAAACATCCAGCCAGGGGACGGGCGACAGCGGGAGGGGTCGAGCAAAGAGGGCGGCAGAAATACTCCGCAGGAGAGGGGGCGCGGGGTGGGGGGTTGCGGTTGACCGGAGCGGCTGCCGGGACGAGGGGTTGGACGTCCCCGTCTCCCCCTTCACTGCGAGGGGTCCACTACCCGACCAATGAACAGCGGGACGTCCAGCTCGTCATTCCACAGCAGCAGGAGGAAGGGCCGCTGCAGCTCGAACACCAGCACGTTGCGCGCCACCGATATAGCGGTGACGGCGGCAGCCTCCACCCCCTCCTCGTTGAGGGTCAGCTCCACCCGGTGCTCGGCGCTGGAGATCTCCATCCTCTGCCTGGCCACCATGCCGCACAGGTTGGGCTCCTGCAAGACGTCGAGCAGCCCTGTGGAGAGGGAGAGAGAGAGAGAGGGTTGTTGTGTTACACTTCTTCATGTAGCATGAGCTGCTTCCTTGATGTGCACTCTGACAAAGGAAGGTCCAGACTTGGAGATAGCTTTAACACATTTATTGAACAATTCTCCTACTTGGGTTTGACTCTCCTGCTAATGTTGCCATAGTAACTCAGTCTAACTAACCAGTCTGCGCTAAGCCATGTGGTGGGTGTGATGCTTCTGATCTGCCCCTGTCCTACTCTCTCAGTATCACCTGTGGAAAGAGACAGAGCATGTGTGCCCTGTCCTTACATATGGGTTTCATAGACTTTACAGTGCAGAAGGAGGCCACCCGGCCCATCAAGTCCGCACCGGCTCCCGGAAAGAGCACCCTACCCAAGGTCAACACCTCCACCCCATCCCCACAACCCAGCAACCCCACCCAACACCAAGGGCAATCCTGGACACCAAGGGCAACCCATCATGGCCAATCCACCCAACCTGCACATCCCCGGACCGCGGGTTGTGTAATGCCCCCTTGTGGTAGTGTCACCTCTGGGTGTCTTGACCGAGACCATTGACCATTGGCCGAGTCCTATTCTATGTGTTCATTGGCTGTATGTCTGTGTGTCGCAATGTCTCTGGTGCTCCCTCTAGTGTTTAATAGTTGTAGTGTATTTACATTAAACCCTTGTGTATTTACAGTGATGCATGTGACCACAAGGGTGACAACCTCACGGGGTAGAAGGAGGCCCTTTGGCCCATCGGGCCCACCACTGGCTCGTTCGAAAAGCAATCCAGTGTCTCTGACACTATGTCCTTCCCTTGCATCCCTTGCAATTCATTTCCATTTGATTATCTCACTTCGGTCCCACCACGTCAATTGAGAGTCAATTATCCTTCACAACATTAACGCCACGGCAACGGCGGGGGTGGGGGGGGGGGGGGATGTGGCGGGAGCTGTACCAAACGCTGGTTAGGCCCCAGCTACAGTACCGTGTGTAGTTCTCGTCGCCACACTATAGGAAGGATGTGGTTGCGCTGGAGAGGTTGCGGAGGGGATTACCCAGGATGCTGCCTGGCCTGGAGCGTCCCAGCTATGAGGAGGGGCTGGTTAGGCCGGAGTTAGAGCCGGGAAGGCTGAGGGAGGGGGGTGGGGGAGCTGATGGAGGTGAATAAAATTTTGAGGGACATAGACAGGGAGGCTACGAAGAAACACTTTCCCCTCAGTAGGGGGGGGTCAACAACCAGGGGGCACGGGTTAAAGGTCGTGAGGTTTAAGGGGATGTGAGGGGAAAAAAGTTTTATCCCAGAGGGTGATGGGAATCTGGAACTCGCAGCCTGAAAGGGTGGAGGAGGCGGAACCCTCACAACGTTTCAGAAGCATTTCGATGAGCACGTGAAACGCCAGAGCGTACAGGGCTACGGAGCAAAGTGACGGAAAACGGGATTAGAACAGGTCAGCTGGTCAGCATAGGAACGATGGGCCGAATGGGCCTCTTTCTGTGCTGTAAAACTGTGACTCTATAGGACATACAAGGAGAAGGAGGAAGCCCTTCAGCCGCCTCCAATTTGCTCCACCAATCGATGGCCGCCCCAGTATGTAAGGGACAAGGAGAAGTTTGACCCTGGATACGGAGGGATTTCCTTACGAGGAGAGGTTGAGTATTCTGGGCCTGTCCTCAGTGGAGTTTAGAAGAATGAGAGGCGACTTTATTGGGACATATCCTGTCCAGTCCCGTTAGAATTTTATACGTCTCTATGAGATCCCCCCTCATTCTTCTGAACTCCAGTGAGAACAATCCCAACCTAGTCAATCTCTCCTCATATGACAGTCCCATCATCCCTGGAATCGGTCTGGTAAACCTTCGCTGCTCTCCCTCGAGAGCAAGAACATTCTTCCTCAGAGACGGAGACCAAAACTGCCCACAATACTCCAGCTGTGGCCTCCCCAAGGCCGTGTACAATTGCAGCAACACATCCCGGCTTCTATACTCGAAGCCTCTCACAATGAAGGCCAACATACCATTAGCCTTCTTTACCGCCTGCTGCATCTGCATGCTTACCTTCAGCGACTGGTGCACAAGGACACCCAGGTCTCGCTGCATGTTCCTCTCTCCTAATTTATGGCCACTCAGATAATATTCTGCCTTCCCATTATTGCTATCGAAGTGGATAACCTCGCATTTATCCACATTATACCGCATCTACCATTCCTCACTCAACTTGTCCAAATTGATGTGTTATGTACGCTGGTCTAACACTGGCTGCAACTGGATGCAGCTTTAGCCAAAAGATACTCCAGACCTTGAAGTTAGTTCAATCTGATTGATTGAACCAGTAGCACAGTTAGCACAGTTCTCTGTGAGTTCGGCTCTCTGCGAACCTCAGCGCGGTTACTCTGTCTGACTGAAGCAGACTAGCTCTTAGCCACGTGCTGGAGGTGTGATGCTGTACATACACCCTGACTCACTCTGTAGATGTTCATCAGAGGAAAGAGGCGGAGTGTGAGTGCCTCGTGCCTTTTATAGTCAGATCACACCCCTGAGTGTCCTGCCTGCTTATTGGTCATGTCCTGTTCTCTGTGTTCATTAGCTGCCTGTCTTGATTTCAGTCATGACACAAATCAGACTGAAGGATCTCTGCAGCCTCCTCACAGCTCACCCTCCCACCCAGCTCTGTGTCATCTACAAATGTGGAGATACAATATTTAGTTCCCTCATCTAAATCATTGATAGATATTGTGACGAACTGGGGTCCTAGCACCGAGCCCTGTGGAACCGCATCATCACAGTCTGCCATATGGAAAAAGACCCATTAATTGCTACACTTTAGACCATAAGACATAGGAGCAGAATTAGGCCACTCGGCCCATCGAGTCTGCTCCGCCATTCATTCATGGCTGATATTTTCTCATCCCCATTCTCCTGCCTTCTCCCCATAAACCCCAGATCCCCTTATTAATCAATTCCTGTCTTCGCCCCAGCTTTCTATCCATCTCAATGCACTACCCCAATCCCATTAATTTAAATTTTAATCTCTTATGTGGGAGTTTGTCGAAAACTGTCCAAATACACCACATCGACTAGCTCCCCCTCACCACCTCCACGAGTTACATCCTCGAAACATTCCGGTGGATTTGTCAAGCATGATTTCCCCTTCATCAATCCATGCTGACTCCTGCCACTAAGTGCTCTGCGATAAAATCTCTGATAACAGATTCTACATGAAGCTCCCTCTACATGACCCTGACAGTGTGTCCCCCACTTTATACCCAGTGTCAGCATCGAGCTGTCCCAGGACAGGTACAGCACGGGTTAGATACAGTGTAGAGCTCCCTCTACATTACCCTGACAGTGTGTCCCCCACTTTATACCCAGTGTCAGCATCGAGCTGTCCCAGGACAGGTACAGCACAGGTTAGATACAGTGTAGAGCTCCCTCTACATTACCCTGACAGTGTGTCCCCCACTTTATACCCAGTGTCAGCATCGAGCTGTCCCAGGACAGGTACAGCACGGGTTAGATACAGTGTAGAGCTCCCTCTACATTACCCTGACAGTGTGTCCCCCACTTTATACCCAGTGTCAGCATCGAGCTCTCCCAGGACAGGTACAGCACGGGTTAGATACAGTGTAGAGCTCCCTCTACATTACCCTGACAGTGTGTACCCCACTTTATACCCAGTGTCAGCATCGAGCTCTCCCAGGACAGGTACAGCACGGGTTAGATACAGTGTAGAGCTCCCTCTACATTACCCTGACAGTGTCCCCCCCACTTTATACCCAGTGTCAGCATCGAGCTCTCCCAGGACGGGTACAGTCTGTGTTAAACACTAACCCATGTCACTGAAGGGTTGCAGCAGATCCTGTTTAAACTGCAGATTCAGCTTGGGAAACATGACACTGGTGGGCTTGTAGTCAGTTGTCTTCAGCTCGTCAATAAGGGCAGTGAGACGGTCGACATTGAGGAGGCTCTCAGTATCACCAAGGCTATTCCACGCGTTCTGCGGCATGATGATGATCAGACTGTTCTTCCCAAACAACTGCATCTTGGCAACCTAAACAGAGAGAGAGAGAGACGTCATTGAAGGAGAAAGCATCAACTCAAAAACAGGAGGAGGCCCCATTCAGCCCCTTCTCCAGCCTGTTATACAGGAACAGGAGGCCCCATTCAGCCCCTTCTCCAGCCTGTTACACAGGAACAGGAGGCCCCATTCAGCCCCTTCTCCAGCCTGTTACACAGGAACAGGAGGCCCCATTCAGCCCCTTCTCCAGCCTGTTACACAGGAACAGGAGGCCCCATTCAGCCCCTTCTCCAGCTTGTTACACATGAACAGGAGGCCCCATTCAGCCCCTTCTCCAGCCTGTTACACAGGGACAGGAGGCCCCATTCAGCCCCTTCTCCAGCCTGTTACACAGGAACAGGAGGCCCCATTCAGCCCCTTCTCCAGCCTGTTACACAGGAACAGGAGGAGGCCCCATTCAGCCCCTTCTCCAGCCTGTTACACAGGAACAGGAGGAGGCCCCATTCAGCCCCTTCTCCAGCCTGTTACACAGGAACAGGAGGAGGCCCCATTCAGCCCCTTCTCCAGCCTGTTACACAGGAACAGGAGGAGGCCCATTCAGCCCCTTCTCCAGCCTGTTACACAGGAACAGGAGGCCCCATTCAGCCCCTTCTCCAGCCTGTTACACAGGAACAGGAGGCCCCATTCAGCCCCTTCTCCAGCCTGTTACACAGGAACAGGAGGAGGCCCCATTCAGCCCCTTCTCCAGCCTGTTAGACAGGAACAGGAGGCCCCATTCAGCCCTTCTCCAGCCTGTTACATAGGAACAGGAGGCCCCATTCAGCCCCTTCTCCAGCCTGTTACACAGGAACAGGAGGAGGCCCCATTCAGCCCCTTCTCCAGCCTGTTACACAGGAACAGGAGGAGGCCCCATTCAGCCCCTTCTCCAGCCTGTTACACAGGGACAGGAGGCCCCATTCAGCCCCTTCTCCAGCCTGTTACACAGGGACAGGAGGAGGCCCCATTCAGCCCCTTCTCCAGCCTGTTACACAGGAACAGGAGGCCCCATTCAGCCCCTTCTCCAGCCTGTTACACAGGGACAGGAGGAGGCCCCATTCAGCCCCTTCTCCAGCCTGTTACACAGGAACAGGAGGAGGCCCCATTCAGCTCCTTCTCCAGCCTGTTACACAGGAACAGGCGGCCCCATTCAGCCCCTTCTCCAGCCTGTTACACAGGAACAGGAGGCCCCATTCAGCCCCTTCTCCAGCCTGTTGCACAGGAACAGGAGGAGGCCCCATTCAGCCCCTTCCCCAGCCTGTTACACAGGAACAGGAGGAGGCCCCATTCAGCCCCTTCTCCAGCCTGTTACACAGGAACAGGAGGAGGCCCCATTCAGCCCCTTCTCCAGCCTGTTACACAGGAACAGGAGGAGGCCCCATTCAGCCCCTTCTCCAGCCTGTTACACAGGAACAGGAGGCCCCATTCATCCCCTTCTCCAGCCTGTTACACAGGAACTGGAGGCCCCATTCAGCCCCTTCTCCAGCCTGTTACACAGGGACAGGAGGCCCCATTCAGCCCCTTCTCCAGCCTGTTACACAGGGACAGGAGGAGGCCCCATTCAGCCCCTTCTCCAGCCTGTTACACAGGAACAGGAGGCCCCATTCAGCCCCTTCTCCAGCCTGTTACACAGGGACAGGAGGAGGCCCCATTCAGCCCCTTCTCCAGCCTGTTACACAGGAACAGGAGGAGGCCCCATTCAGCTCCTTCTCCAGCCTGTTACACAGGAACAGGCGGCCCCATTCAGCCCCTTCTCCAGCCTGTTACACAGGAACAGGAGGCCCCATTCAGCCCCTTCTCCAGCCTGTTGCACAGGAACAGGAGGAGGCCCCATTCAGCCCCTTCCCCAGCCTGTTACACAGGAACAGGAGGAGGCCCCATTCAGCCCCTTCTCCAGCCTGTTACACAGGAACAGGAGGAGGCCCCATTCAGCCCCTTCTCCAGCCTGTTACACAGGAACAGGAGGCCCCATTCAGCCCCTTCTCCAACCTGTTACGCAGGAACAGGAGGCCCCATTCAGCCCCTTCTCCAGCCTGTTACACAGGAACAGGAGGCCCCATTCAGCCCCTTCTCCAGCCTGTTACACAGGAACAGGAGGCCCCATTCAGCCCCTTCTCCAGCCTGTTACACAGGAACAGGAGTTCCCATTCAGCCCCTTCTCCAGCCTGTTACACAGGAACAGGAGGCCCCATTCAGCCCCTTCTCCAGCCTGTTACATAGGAACAGGAGGAGGCCCCATTCAGCCCCTTCTCCAGCCTGTTACACAGGAACAGGAGGCCCCATTCAGCCCCTTCTCCAGCCTGTTACACAGGAACAGGAGGAGGCCCCATTCAGCCCCTTCTCCAGCCTGTTACACAGGAACAGGAGGCCCCATTCAGCCCCTTCTCCAGCCTGTTACACAGGAACAGGAGGAGGCCCCATTCAGCCCCTTCTCCAGCCTGTTACACACAAACAGGAGGCCCCATTCAGCCCCTTCTCCAGCCCGTTACACAGGAACAGGAGGAGGCCCCATTCAGCCCCTTCTCCAGCCTGTTACACAGGAACAGGAGGAGGCCCCATTCAGCCCCTTCTCCAGCCTGTTACACAGGAACAGGAGGAGGCCCCAATCAGCCCCTTCTCCAGCCTGTTACACAGGAACAGGAGGCCCCATTCAGCCCCTTCTCCAGCCTGTTACACAGGAACAGGAGGAGGCCCCATTCAGCCCCTTCTCCAGCCTGTTACACAGGAACAGGAGGCCCCATTCAGCCCCTTCTCCAGCCTGTTACACAGGAACAGGAGTCCCCATTCAGCCCCTTCTCCAGCCTGTTACACAGGGACAGGAGGCGCCATTCAGCCCCTTCTCCAGCCTGTTACACAGCAGGAGGAGGCCCCATTCAGCCCCTTCTCCAGCCTGTTACACAGGAACAGGAGGTGGCCCCATTCAGCCCCTTCTCCAGCCTGTTACACAGGAACAGGAGGAGGCCCCATTCAGCCCCTTCGCCAGCCTGTTACACAGGAACAGGAGGAGGCCCCATTCAGCCCCTTCTCCAGCCTGTTACACAGGAACAGGAGGCCCCATTCAGCCCCTTCTCCAGCCTGTTACACAGGAACAGGAGGCCCCATTCAGCCCCTTCTCCAGCCTGTTACACAGGAACAGGAGGAGGCCCCATTCAGCCCCTTCTCCAGCCTGTTACACAGGAACAGGAGGAGGCCCCATTCAGCCCCTTCTCCAGCCTGTTACACAGGAACAGGAGTCCCCATTCAGCCCCTTCTCCAGCCTGTTACACAGGAACAGGAGGAGGCCCCATTCAGCCCCTTCTCCCGCCTGTTACACAGGAACAGGAGGCCCCATTCAGCCCCTTCTCCAGCCTGTTACACAGGAACAGGAGGAGGCCCCATTCAGCCCCTTCTCCAGCCTGTTACACAGGAACAGGAGGAGGCCCCATTCAGCCCCTTCTCCAGCCTGTTACACAGGAACAGGAGGGGGCCCCATTCAGCCCCTTCTCCCGCCTGTTACACAGGAACAGGAGGCCCCATTCAGCCCCTTCTCCAGCCTGTTACACAGGAACAGGAGGCCCCATTCAGCCCCTTCTCCAGCCCGTTACACAGGAACAGGAGGAGGCCCCATTCAGTCCCTTCTCCAGCCTGTTGCACAGGAACAGGAGGCCCCATTCAGCCCCTTCTCCAGCCCATTACACAGGAACAGGAGGCCCCATTCAGCCCCTTCTCCAGCCTGTTACACAGGAACAGGAGGCCCCATTCAGCCCCTTCCCCAGCCTGTTACACAGGAACAGGAGGAGGCCCCATTCAGCCCCTTCTCCAGCCTGTTACACAGGAACAGGAGGCCCCATTCAGCCCCTTCTCCAGCCTGTTACACAGGAACAGGAGGCCCCATTCAGCCCCTTCTCCAGCCTGTTACACAGGAACAGGAGGAGGCCCCATTCAGCCCCTTCCCCAGCCTGTTACACAGGAACAGGAGGAGGCCCCATTCAGCCCCTTCTCCAGCCTGTTACACAGGAACAGGAGGAGGCCCCATTCAGCCCCTTCTCCAGCCTGTTACACAGGAACAGGAGGCCCCATTCAGCCCCTTCTCCAGCCTGTTACGCAGGAACAGGAGGCCCCATTCAGCCCCTTCTCCAGCCTGTTACACAGGAACAGGAGGCCCCATTCAGCCCCTTCTCCAGCCTGTTACACAGGAACAGGAGGCCCCATTCAGCCCCTTCTCCAGCCTGTTACACAGGAACAGGAGGTCCCATTCAGCCCCTTCTCCAGCCTGTTACACAGGAACAGGAGGCCCCATTCAGCCCCTTCTCCAGCCTGTTACACAGGAACAGGAGGAGGCCCCATTCAGCCCCTTCTCCAGCCTGTTACACAGGAACAGGAGGCCCCATTCAGCCCCTTCTCCAGCCTGTTACACAGGAACAGGAGGAAGCCCCATTCAGCCCCTTTTCCAGCCTGTTACACAGGAACAGGAGGCCCCATTCAGCCCTTCTCCAGCCTGTTACACAGGAACAGGAGGAGGCCCCATTCAGCCCCTTCTCCAGCCTGTTACACAGAAACAGGAGGCCCCATTCAGCCCCTTCTCCAGCCCGTTACACAGGAACAGGAGGAGGCCCCATTCAGCCCCTTCTCCAGCCTGTTACACAGGAACAGGAGGAGGCCCCATTCAGCCCCTTCTCCAGCCTGTTACACAGGAACAGGAGGAGGCCCCAATCAGCCCCTTCTCCAGCCTGTTACACAGGAACAGGAGGCCCCATTCAGCCCCTTCTCCAGCCTGTTACACAGGAACAGGAGGAGGCCCCATTCAGCCCCTTCTCCAGCCTGTTACACAGGAACAGGAGGCCCCATTCAGCCCCTTCTCCAACCTGTTACACAGGAACAGGAGTCCCCATTCAGCCCCTTCTCCAGCCTGTTACACAGGGACAGGAGGCGCCATTCAGCCCCTTCTCCAGCCTGTTACACAGCAGGAGGAGGCCCCATTCAGCCCCTTCTCCAGCCTGTTACACAGGAACAGGAGGCCCCATTCAGCCCCTTCTCCAGCCTGTTACACAGGAACAGGAGGAGGCCCCATTCAGCCCCTTCTCCAGCCTGTTACACAGGAACAGGAGGAGGCCCCATTCAGCCCCTTCTCCAGCCTGTTACACAGGAACAGGAGGTGGCCCCATTCAGCCCCTTCTCCAGCCTGTTACACAGGAACAGGAGGAGGCCCCATTCAGCCCCTTCGCCAGCCTGTTACACAGGAACAGGAGGCCCCATTCAGCCCCTTCTCCAGCCTGTTACACAGGAACAGGAGGCCCCATTCAGCCCCTTCTCCAGCCTGTTACACAGGAACAGGAGGAGGCCCCATTCAGCCCCTTCTCCAGCCTGTTACACAGGAACAGGAGGAGGCCCCATTCAGCCCCTTCTCCAGCCTGTTACACAGGAACAGGAGTCCCCATTCAGCCCCTTCTCTAGCCTGTTACACAGGAACAGGAGGAGGCCCCATTCAGCCCCTTCTCCCGCCTGTTACACAGGAACAGGAGGCCCCATTCAGCCCCTTCTCCAGCCTGTTACACAGGAACAGGAGGAGGCCCCATTCAGCCCCTTCTCCAGCCTGTTACACAGGAACAGGAGGAGGCCCCATTCAGCCCCTTCTCCAGCCTGTTACACAGGAACAGGAGGGGGCCCCATTCAGCCCCTTCTCCCGCCTGTTACACAGGAACAGGAGGCCCCATTCAGCCCCTTCTCCAGCCTGTTACACAGGAACAGGAGGAGGCCACATTCAGCCCCTTCTCCAGCCTGTTACACAGGAACAGGAGGCCCCATTCAGCCCCTTCTCCAGCCTGTTACACAGGAACAGGAGGAGGCACCATTCAGCCCCTTCTCCAGCCTGTTACACAGGAATAGGAGAAGGCCCCATTCAGCCCCTTCCCCAGCCTGTTACACAGGACCAGGTGGCCCCATTCAGCCCCTTCTCCAGCCTGTTACACAGGAACAGGAGGGGGCCCCATTCAGCCACTTCCCCAGCCTGTTACACAGGGACAGGAGGCCCCATTCAGCCCCTTCTCCAGCCTGTTACACAGGAACAGGAGGAGGCCCATTCAGCCCCTTCTCCAGCCTGTTACACAGGAACAGGAGGCCCCATTCAGCCCCTTCTCCAGCCTGTTACACAGGAACAGGAGGAGGCCCCATTCAGCCCCTTCTCCAGCCGGTTACACAGGAACAGGAGGCCCCATTCAGCCCCTTCTCCAGCCTGTTACACAGGAACAGGTGGCCCCATTCAGCCCCTTCTCCAGCCTGTTACACAGGAACAGGAGGAGGCCCCATTCAGCCCATTCTCCAGTCCGTTACACAGGAACAGGAGGAGGCCCCATTCAGCCCCTTCTCCAGCCTGTTACACAGGAACAGGAGGAGGCCCCATTCAGCCCCTTCTCCAGCCTGTTACACAGGAACAGGAGGCCCCATTCAGCCCCTTCTCCAGCCTGTTACACAGGAACAGGAGGCCCCATTCAGCCCCTTCTCCAGCCTGTTACACAGGAACAGGAGGCGGCCCCATTCAACCCCTTCTCCAGCCTGTTACACAGGAACAGGAGGAGGCCCCATTCAGCCCCTTCTCCAGGCTGTTACACAGGAACAGGAGGCCCCATTCAGCCCCTTCTCCAGCCTGTTACACAGGAACAGGAGGAGGCCCCATTCAACCTCTTCTCCAGCCTGTTACACAGGAACAGGAGGCCCCATTCAGCCCCGTCTCCAGCCTGTTACAGAGGAACAGGAGGCCCCATTCAGCCCCTTCTCCAGTCTGTTGCACAGGAACAGGATGATGCCCCATTCAGCCCCTTCTCCAGTCTGTTACACATGAACAGGAGGGGGCCCCATTCAGCCCCTTCTCCAGCCTGTTACACAGGAACAGGAGGAGGCCCCATTCAGCCCCTTCCCCAGCCCGTTACACAGGGACAGGAGGGGGCCCCATTCAGCCCCTTCCCCAGCCCATTACACAGGGACAGGAGGCCCCATTCAGCCCCTTCTCCAGCCTGTTACACAGGAACAGGAGGAGGCTCCCATTCAGCCCCTTCTCCAGCCTGTTACACAGGAACAAGAGGAGGCCCCATTCAGCCCCTTCTCCAGCCTGTTACACAGGAACAGGAGGCCCCATTCAGCCCCTTCTCCAGCCTGTTACACAGGAACAGGAGGGGGCCCCATTCAACCCCTTCTCCAGCCTGTTACACAGGAACAGGAGGGTGCCCCATTCAGCACCTTCTCCAGCCTGTTACACAGGAACAGGAGGAGGCCCCATTCAGCCCCTTCTCCAGCCTGTTACACAGGAACAGGAGGCCCCATTCAGCCCCTTCTCCAGCCTGTTACACAGGAACAGGAGGCCCCATTCAGCCCCTTCTCCAGCCTGTTACACAGGAACAGGAGGCCCCATTCAGCCCCTTCTCCAGCCCGTTACACAGGAACAGGAGGCCCCATTCAGCCCCTTCTCCAGCCTGTTACACAGGAACAGGAGGCCCCATTCAGCCCCTTCTCCAGCCTGTTACACAGGAACAGGAGGAGGCCCCATTCAGCCCCTTCTCCAGCCTGTTACACAGGAACAGGAGGCCCCATTCAGCCCCTTCTCCAGCCTGTTACGCAGGAACAGGAGGCCCCATTCAGCCCCTTCTCCAGCCTGTTACACAGGAACAGGAGGCCCCATTCAGCCCCTTCTCCAGCCTGTTACACAGGAACAGGAGGCCCCATTCAGCCCCTTCTCCAGCCTGTTACACAGAACAGGAGGTCCCATTCAGCCCCTTCTCCAGCCTGTTACACAGGAACAGGAGGCCCCATTCAGCCCCTTCTCCAGCCTGTTACACAGGAACAGGAGGAGGCCCCATTCAGCCCCTTCTCCAGCCTGTTACACAGGAACAGGAGGCCCCATTCAGCCCCTTCTCCAGCCTGTTACACAGGAACAGGAGGAGGCCCCATTCAGCCCCTTCTCCAGCCTGTTACACAGGAACAGGAGGCCCCATTCAGCCCCTTCTCCAGCCTGTTACACAGGAACAGGAGGAGGCCCCATTCAGCCCCTTCTCCAGCCTGTTACACACGAACAGGAGGCCCCATTCAGCCCCTTCTCCAGCCCGTTACACAGGAACAGGTAGAGGCCCCATTCAGCCCCTTCTCCAGCCTGTTACACAGGAACAGGAGGAGGCCCCATTCAGCCCCTTCTCCAGCCTGTTACACAGGAACAGGAGGAGGCCCCAATCAGCCCCTTCTCCAGCCTGTTACACAGGAACAGGAGGCCCCATTCAGCCCCATCTCCAGCCTGTTACACAGGAACAGGAGGAGGCCCCATTCAGCCCCTTCTCCAGCCTGTTACACAGGAACAGGAGGAGGCCCCATTCAGCCCCTTCTCCAGCCTGTTACACAGGAACAGGAGGAGGCCCCATTCAGCCCCTTCTCCAGCCTGTTACACAGGAACAGGAGGAGGCCCCATTCAGCCCCTTCTCCAGCCTGTTACACAGGAACAGGAGGCCCCATTCAGCCCCTTCTCCAGCCTGTTACACAGGAACAGGAGGCCCCATTCAGCCCCTTCTCCAGCCTGTTACACAGGAACAGGAGGAGGCCCCATTCAGCCCCTTCTCCAGCCTGTTACACAGGAACAGGAGGGGGCCCCATTCAGCCCCTTCTCCAGCCTGTTACACAGGGACAGGAGGAGGCCCCATTCAGCCCATTCTCCAGTCCGTTACACAGGAACAGGAGGAGGCCCCATTCAGCCCCTTCTCCAGCCTGTTACACAGGAACAGGAGGAGGCCCCATTCAGCCCCTTCTTCAGCCTGTTACACAGGAACAGGAGGCCCCATTCAGCCCCTTCTCCAGCCTGTTACACAGGAACAGGAGGCCCCATTCAGCCCCTTCTCCAGCCTGTTACACAGGAACAGGAGGAGGCCCCATTCAGCCCCTTCCCCAGCCCGTTACACAGGGACAGGAGGGGGCCCCATTCAGCCCCTTCCCCAGCCCATTACACAGGGACAGGAGGCCCCATTCAGCCCCTTCTCCAGCCTGTTACACAGGAACAGGAGGAGGCTCCCATTCAGCCCCTTCTCCAGCCTGTTACACAGGAACAGGAGGAGGCCCCATTCAGCCCCTTCTCCAGCCTGTTACACAGGAACAGGAGGCCCCATTCAGCCCCTTCTCCAGCCTGTTACACAGGAACAGGAGGGGGCCCCATTCAACCCCTTCTCCAGCCTGTTACACAGGAACAGGAGGGTGCCCCATTCAGCACCTTCTCCAGTCTGTTACACATGAACAGGAGGGGGCCCCATTCAGCCCCTTCTCCAGCCTGTTACACAGGAACAGGACGGGGCCCCATTCAGCCCCTTCCCCAGCCCGTTACACAGGGACAGGAGGGGGCCCCATTCAGCCCCTTCCCCAGCCCGTTACACAGGGACAGGAGGCCCCATTCAGCCCCTTCTCCAGCCTGTTACACAGGAACAGGAGGAGGCCCCATTCAGCCCCTTCTCCAGCCTGTTACACAGGAACAGGAGGCCCCATTCAGCCCCTTCTCCAGCCTGTTACACAGGAACAGGAGGAGGCCCCATTCAACCCCTTCCCCAGCCCGTTACACAGGAACAGGAGGAGGCCCCATTCAGCCCCTTCTCCAGCCTGTTACACAGGAACAGGAGGCCCCATTCAGACCCTTCTCCAGCCTGTTACACAGGAACAGGAGGCCACTATCAGCCCCTTCTCCAGCCTGTTACACAGAAACATAAGGCCCCATTCAGCCCCTTCTCCAGCCTGTTACACAGGAACAGGAGGAGGCCCCATTCAACCTCTTCTCCAGCCTGTTACACAGGAACAGGAGGCCCCATTCAGCCCCTTCTCCAGCCTGTTACACAGGAACAGGAGGAGGCCCCATTCAGCCCCGTTTCCAGCCTGTTACACAGGAACAGGAGGCCCCATTCAGCCCCTTCTCCAGTCTGTTACACAGGAACAGGAGGAGTCCCCATTCATCCCCTTCTCCAGTCTGTTACACATGAACAGGAGGGGGCCCCATTCAGCCCCTTCTCCAGCCTGTTACACAGGAACAGGAGGAGGCCCCATTCAGCCCCTTCCCCAGCCCGTTACACAGGGACAGGAGGGGGCCCCATTCAGCCCCTTCCCCAGCCCATTACACAGGGACAGGAGGCCCCATTCAGCCCCTTCTCCAGCCTGTTATACAGGAACAGGAGGAGGCTCCCATTCAGCCCCTTCTCCAGCCTGTTACACAGGAACAGGAGGAGGCCCCATTCAGCCCCTTCTCCAGCCTGTTACACAGGAACAGGAGGCCCCATTCAGCCCCTTCTCCAGCCTGTTACACAGGAACAGGAGGAGGTCCCATTCAGCCCCTTCTCCAGCCTGTTACACAGGAACAGGAGGCCCCATTCAGCCCCTTCTCCAGCCTGTTACACAGGAACAGGAGGCCCCATTCAGCCCCTTCTCCAGCCTGTTACACAGGAACAGGAGGAGGCCCCATTCAGCCCCTTCTCCAGCCTGTTACACAGGAACAGGAAGCCCCATTCAGCACCTTCATAGAACATAGAACATAGAACACTACAGCGCAGTACGGGCCCTTCGGCCCTCGATGTTGCGCCGACCTGTGAAACCATCTGAAGCCTATCTGACCTACACTATTCCATTTTCATCCATATGTCTATCCAGTGACCACTTAAATGCCCTTAAAGTTGGCGAGTCTACTACTGTTGCAGGCAGGGCGTTCCACACCCCTACTACTCTCTGAGTAAAGAAACTGCCTCTGACATCTGTCCTATATCTCTCACCCCTCAATTTAAAGCTATGTCCCCTCGTGTTGGTCATCACCATCCGAGGAAAAAGACTCTGACTGTCCACCCTATCTAACCCTCTGACTATCTTATATGTCTCTATTAAGTCACCTCTCAGCCTTCTCCTCTCTAACGAAAACAACCTCAATTCCCTGAGCCTTTCCTCGTAAGACCTTCCCTCCATACCAGGCAACATCCTAGTAAATCTCCTCTGAACCCTTTCCAAAGCTTCCACATCCTTCCTATAATGTGGTGACCAGAACTGCACGCAGTACTCCAGGTGTGGCCGCACCAGAGTTATGTACAGCTGCAGCATGACCCTGTGGTTCCGAAACTCAATCCCCCTGCTTATAAAGGCTAGCACACCATATGCCTTCTTAACAGCCCTATTAACCTGGGTGGCAACTTTCAGGGATTTATGTACCTGGATGCCGAGATCTCTCTGTTCATCTACACTACCAAGAATCTTGCCATTAGCCCAGTACTCTGCATTCCTGTTACTCCTTCCAAAGTGAACCACCTCACACTTTTCCGCATTAAACTCCATCTGCCACCTCTCAGCCCAGCTCTGCAGCTTATCTATGTCCCTCTGTATCCTATAACATCCTTCAGCACTATCCACAACTCCACCGACCTTCGTGTCATCTGCAAATTTACTAACCCATCCTTCTACACCCTCTTCCAGGTCATTTATAAAAATGACAAACAGCAGTGGCCCCAAAACAGATCCTTGCGGTACACCACTAGTAACTGAACTCCAGGATGAACATTTGCCATCAACCACCACCCTCTGTCTTCTTTCAGCTAGCCAATTACTGATCCAAACCGCTAAATCACCTTCAATTCCATACTTCCTTATTTTCTGCAATAGCCTACCGTGGGGAACCTTATCAAACGCCTTACTGAAATCCATATACACCACATCAACAGCTTTACCCTGATCCACCTGTTTGGTCACCTTCTCAAAAAACTCAATAAGGTTTGTGAGACATGACCTACCCTTCACAAAACCGTGTTGAGTATCGCTAATCAACTTGTTCTTTTCAAGATGATTATAAACCCTATCTCTTATAACCTTTTCCAACATTTTACCCACAACCGAAGTAAGGCTCACAGGTCTATAATTACCAGGGTTGTCTCTACTCCCCTTCTTGAACAAGGGGACAACATTTGCTATCCTCCAGTCTTCCGGCACTATTCCTGTCGACAAAGACAACATAAATATGTTCATGTGTAACAGACTTCTCCAGTCTGTTACACAGGAACAGGAGGAGGTCCCATTCAGCCCCTTCTCCAGCCTGTTACACAGGGACAGGAGGGGCCCCATTCAGCCCCTTCTCCAGCCTGTTACACAGGAACAGGACGGGCCCCATTCAGCCCCTTCCCCAGCCCGTTACACAGGGACAGGAGGGGGCCCCATTCAGCCCCTTCCCCAGCCCGTTACACAGGGACAGGAGGCCCCATTCAGCCCCTTCTCCAGCCTGTTACACAGGAACAGGAGGAGGCCCCATTCAGCCCCTTCTCCAGCCTGTTACACAGGAACAGGAGGCCCCATTCAGCCCCTTCTCCAGCCTGTTACACAGGAACAGGAGGAGGCCCCATTCAACCCCTTCCCCAGCCCGTTACACAGGGACAGGAGGCCCCATTCAGCCCCTTCTCCAGCCTGTTACACAGGAACAGGAGGAGGCCCCATTCAGCCCTTTCTCCAGCCTGTTACACAGGGACAGGAGGCCCCATTCAGACCCTTCTCCAGCCTGTTACACAGGAACAGGAGGCCCCATTCAGCCCCTTCTCCAGCCTGTTACACATGAACAGGAGGGGGCCCCCTTCAGCCCCTTCTCCAGCCTGTTACACAGGGACAGGAGGAGGCCCCATTCAGCCCATTCTCCAGTCCATTACACAGTAACAGGAGGAGGCCCCATTCTGCCCCTGCGTGTATGTGTGAGTGAGTGTTTAGGAGTGAGTGTGTGTGAGTCTGTCAGTGTGTGTGTACGTGTCAGTCTGTGTTTAGGAATGAGTGTGTGTGAGTGTGTGTGTGTGTATACGTGTCAGTCTGTGTTTAGGAATGAGTGTGTGTGAGTGTGTGTGTGTGTGAGTGTGTGTGTACGTGTCAGTCTGTGTTTAGGAGTGAGTGTGTGTGAGTGTGTGTGTACGTGTCAGTCTGTGTTTAGGAGTGTGTGTGTGAGTGTGTGTGTACGTGTCAGTCTGTGTTTAGGAATGAGTGTGTGTGAGTGTGTATGTGTGTCAGTGTGTGTGTACATGTCAGTCTGTGTTTAGGAATGAGTGTGTATGTGTGTCAGTGTGTGTACGTGTCAGTCTGTGTTTAGGAGTGAGTGTATGTGAGTGTGTCAGTGTGTGTGTACGTGTCAGTCTGTGTTTAGGAGTGAGTGTGTGAGTGTGTCAGTATGTGTGTACGTGTCAGTCTGTGTTTAGGAGTGAGTGTGTGTGTGTGTGTGTCAGTGTGTGTGTACGTGTCAGTCTGTGTTTAGGAGTGAGTGTGTGTGTCAGTGTGTGTGTACGTGTCAGTCTGTGTTTAGGAGTGAGTGTGTGTGTGTGTGTCAGTGTGTGTGTACGTGTCAGTCTGTGTTTAGGAATGAGTGTGTGTGTGTGTGTGTGTCAGTGTGTGTGTACGTGTCAGTCTGTGTTTAGGAGTGAGTGTGTGTGTGTGAGTATGTGTATACATGTCAGTCTGTGTTTAGGAGTGAGTGTGTGTGTGTGTCATTATGTGTGTACGTGTCAGTCTGTGTTTAGGAGTGAGTGTGTGAGTGTGTCAGTATGTGTGTACGTGTCAGTCTGTGTTTCGGAGTGAGTGTGTGTGAGTGTGTGAGTGTGTATGTGTGTCAGTGTGTGTATACGTGTCAGTCTGTGTTTAGGAGTGAGTGTATGTGAGTGTGTCAGTGTGTGTGTACGTGTCAATCTGAGTTTAGGAGTGAGTGTATGTGAGTGTGTTAGTGTGTATGTGTGTCAGTGTGTGTTTAGGAATGAGTGTGTGTGTGTGTGTGTCAGTGTGTGTGTACGTGTCAGTCTGTGTTTAGGAGTGAGTGTGTGTGTGTGAGTATGTGTATACATGTCAGTCTGTGTTTAGGAGTGAGTGTGTGTGTGTGTCATTATGTGTGTACGTGTCAGTCTGTGTTTAGGAGTGAGTGTGTGAGTGTGTCAGTATGTGTGTACGTGTCAGTCTGTGTTTAGGAGTGAGTGTGTGTGAGTGTGTTTGTGTGTCAGTGTGTGTATACGTGTCAGTCTGTGTTTAGGAGTGAGTGTGTGTGAGTGTGTCAGTGTGTGTGTACGTGTCAATCTGTGTTTAGGAGTGAGTGTATGTGAGTGTGTCAGTGTGTGTGTACGTGTCAATCTGAGTTTAGGAGTGAGTGTATGTGAGTGTGTTAGTGTGTATGTGTGTCAGTGTGTGTGTACGTGTCAGTGTGTGTTTAGGAGTGAGTGTATGTGAGTGTGTTAGTGTGTATGTGTGTCAGTGTGTGTGTACGTGTCAGTCTGTGTTTAGGAGTGAGTGTGTGTGTGTGTCATTATGTGTGTACGTGTCAGTCTGTGTTTAGGAGTGAGTGTGTGAGTGTGTCAGTATGTGTGTACGTGTCAGTCTGTGTTTAGGAGTGAGTGTGTGTGAGTGTGTGAGTGTGTATGTGTGTCAGTGTGTGTATACGTGTCAGTCTGTGTTTAGGAGTGAGTGTATGTGAGTGTGTCAGTGTGTGTGTACGTGTCAATCTGTGTTTAGGAGTGAGTGTATGTGAGTGTGTCAGTGTGTGTGTACGTGTCAATCTGAGTTTAGGAGTGAGTGTATGTGAGTGTGTTAGTGTGTATGTGTGTCAGTGTGTGTGTACGTGTCAATCTGTGTTTAGGAGTGAGTGTATGTGAGTGTGTTAGTGTGTGAGTGTGTCAGTGTGTGTGTACGTGTCAGTCTGTGTTTAGGAGTGAGTGTATGTGAGTGTGTTAGTGTGTATGTGTGTCAGTGTGTGTGTACGTGTCAGTCTGTGTTTAGGAGTGAGTGTGTGTGAGTGTGTCAGTGTGTGTGTACGTGTCAGTCTGTGTTTAGGAGTGAGTGTGTGGGTGGGTGTCAGTGTGTGTGTACGTGTCAGTCTGTGTTTAGGAGTGAGTGTATGTGAGTGTGTTAGTGTGTGAGTGTGTCAGTGTGTGTGTACGTGTCAGTCTGTGTTTAGGAGTGAGTGTATGTGAGTGTGTTAGTGTGTATGTGTGTCAGTGTGTGTGTACGTGTCAGTCTGTGTTTAGGAGTGAGTGTGTGTGAGTGTGTCAGTGTGTGTGTACGTGTCAATCTGTGTTTAGGAGTGAGTGTATGTGAGTGTGTCAGTGTGTGTGTCCGTGTCTGTCCGTGTTTAGGAGTGAGTGTGTGTGAGTGTGTCAGTGTGTGTGTATGTGTCAGTCTGTGTTTAGGAGTGAGTGTGTGTGAGTGTGTCAGTGTGTGTGTACGTGTCAGTCTGTGTTTAGGAGTGAGTGTGTGTGAGTGTGTCAGTGTGTGTGTACGTGTCAGTCTGTGTTTAGGAGTGAGTGTGTGTGAGTGTGTCAGTGTGTGTACGTGTCAGTCTGTGTTTAGGAGTGAGTGTGTGTGTGTGTATGTGTGTCAGTGTGTGTGAGTGTGTCAGTGTGTGTGAGTGTGTCAGTCTGTGTTTAGGAGTGAGTGTATGTGAGTGTGTCAGTGTGTGTGAGTGTGTCAGTCTGTGTTTAGGAGTGAGTGTATGTGAGTGTGTTAGTGTGTGAGTGTGTCAGTGTGTGTGTACGTGTCAGTCTGTGTTTAGGAGTGAGTGTGTGTGAGTGTGTCAGTGTGTGTGTACGTGTCAGTCTGTGTTTAGGAGTGAGTGTGTGGGTGTGTGTCAGTGTGTGTGTATGTGTCAGTCTGTGTTTAGGAGTGAGTGTGTGTGAGTGTGTCAGTGTGTGTGTACGTGTCAGTCTGTGTTTAGGAGTGAGTGTGTGTGAGTGTGTCAGTGTGTGTGTACGTGTCAGTCTGTGTTTAGGAGTGAGTGTGTGTGAGTGCGTCAGTGTGTGTGTACGTGTCAGTCTGTGTTTAGGAGTGAGTGTGTGTATGTGTGTCAGTGTGTGTGAGTGTGTCAGTCTGTGTTTAGGAGTGAGTGTA
Source organism: Scyliorhinus canicula (assembly GCF_902713615.1). NCBI lineage: Eukaryota > Metazoa > Chordata > Chondrichthyes > Carcharhiniformes > Scyliorhinidae > Scyliorhinus > Scyliorhinus canicula. The sequence goes on along the minus strand of NC_052151.1, from coordinate 225,503,772 downwards.
TGTGAGTGTGTCAGTGTGTGTGAGTGTGTCAGTCTGTGTTTAGGAGTGAGTGTATGTGAGTGTGTCAGTGTGTGAGTGTGTCAGTGTGTGTGAGTGTGTCAGTCTGTGTTTAGGAGTGAGTGTATGTGAGTGTGTCAGTGTGTGTGAGTGTGTCAGTCTGTGTTTAGGAGTGAGTGTATGTGAGTGTGTTAGTGTGTGAGTGTGTCAGTGTGTGTGTACGTGTCAGTCTGTGTTTAGGAGTGAGTGTGTGTGAGTGTGTCAGTGTGTGTGTACGTGTCAGTCTGTGTTTAGGAGTGAGTGTATGTGAGTGTGTCAGTGTGTGTGTACGTGTCAGTCTGTGTTTAGGAGTGAGTGTGTGTGAGTGTGTCAGTGTGTGTGTACGTGTCAGTCTGTGTTTAGGAGTGAGTGTGTGGGTGTGTGTCAGTGTGTGTGTACGTGTCAGTCTGTGTTTAGGAGTGAGTGTATGTGAGTGTGTATGTTTAGGAGTGAGTGTATGTGAGTGTGTATGTTTAGGAGTGAGTGTGTGCAGTAACTATTCTACTTACATATTTCATACTTTTAAAAAATACATTCCCGGGATGTGGGTGTCACCGGCTAAACCAGCATTTGTTGCCCATCCCTAATTGCCCCTCGAGAAGGTGGGGGTGAGCCGCCTTCTTGAACCGCTGCAAACCCTACGGAGTAGGTGCACCCACTGTGCTGTTAGGGAGGGAGTTCCAGGCTGTTGCCCCGGCGACAGTGAAGGAGCGACCGATATATTTCCCAGTCAGGGTGGGGAGTGACTTGGAGGGGAACCTCCAGGTGGGGGGGTTCCCAGGTATCTGCTGCCCTTGTCCTTCTAGATGGAGGTGGCCGTGGGTTTGGAAGGTGCTGCCTGAGGAGCCTTGGTGAGTTGCTGCAGTGCATCTTGTAGATGGGACACACGGCTGCCACTGTGCGTCGGTGGGGGAGGGAGTGAATGTTTGTGGAAGGGGAGCAATCAAGCGGGGCTGCTTTGTCCTGGATGGTGTGGAGCTTCTTGAGTGTTGTTGGAGCTGCGCTCATCCAGGCAAGTGGAGAGTATTCCATCGCACTCCTGACTTGTGCCTTGGAGATGGTGGACAGGCTTTGGGGGGGTCAGGAGGTGAGTTACTCTCCGCAGGATTCCCAGCCTCTGACCTGCTCTGTATGTTAAACTTTGCCTTTCGATTTGACAAATCTGGTTTGATAGTGATCCAACAATCCTGTTTATTGATGGACCCCAGGCTGGGATTAAAGAATGGATAGCAGATATTAGTCTGCAGAAACGGCTGGAGAAATCATTTAAATATCTGTTGTTGGCCAGGGAAAGGGAGACAAACTTGGTGAAAACAGTCGTATACAGATTTCCCAGCATTCCCTTGTGGGCGCAGCATTGATCTCTCCTCGTCGCCATTTTCCTTACCTTGACGTTCAATTCCGGTTGATATATCGATGCCAGCGGGTACGTGCTTTGCTGAAGCATTGGCACCGTCACCTTCTTGTCACTGGTCACCCAGAAGTGTTCCATCTTGGTGTCCTTCTTGTTAAACTTGGCTTTCCAGGTACCTGTGCGGACAAACGGGACGTGTGTTCCTGCAGGCGCTGATTAGCCAGATCGTCGAGAGGCCTGAGGCCTACCCACCCTGAGGCTGACAATCTCCCTCGCTCCCAAACCGTTCCCGAATGCCCAGGAATCCCTGCAGGTTTTACCCCCGCCAGGCCGCACCCCCCCCCCCCCCCCCCCACGTTCGTCCATCAACATCCGTGCTCACCAATCCATTATAAACTCTTTAAACAGGGTCCCTGACGGACAGACTCCCTCTTTAAACAGGGTCCCTGACGGAGAGACTCCCTCTTTAAACAGGGTCCCTGACGGACAGACTCCCTCTTTAAACAGGGTCCCTGACGGAGAGACTCCCTCTTTAAACAGGGTCCCTGACGGAGAGACTCCCTCTTTAAACAGGGTCCCTGACGGAGAGATTCCCTCTTTAAACAGGGTCCCTGACGGACAGACTCCCTCTTTAAACAGGGTCCCTGACGGAGAGGCTCCCTCTTTAAACAGGGTCCCTGACGGAGAGACTCCCTCTTTAAACACTGTCCCTGATGGAGAGACTCCCTCTTTAAACAGGGTCCCTGACGGAGAGACTCCCTCTTTAAACACTGTCCCTGACCGAGAGACCCTCTTTAAACAGGGTCCCTGACGGACAGACTCCCTCTTTAAACAGGGTCCCTGACGGAGAGACTCCCTCTTTAAACAGGGTCCCTGACGGAGAGACTCCCTCTTTAAACAGGGTCCCTGACAGACAGACTCCCTCTTTAAACAGGGTCCCTGACGGAGAGACTCCCTCTTTAAACACTGTCCCTGACGGAGAGACTCCCTCTTTAAACAGGGTCCCTGACGGACAGACTCCCTCTTTAAACACTGTCCCTGACGGAGAGACTCCCTCTTTAAACAGGGTCCCTGACGGAGAGACTCCCTCTTTAAACAGGGTCCCTGATGGACAGACTCCCTCTTTAAACAGGGACCCTGACGGACAGACTCCCTCTTTAAACAGGGTCCCTGACGGAGAGACTCCCTCTTTAAACAGGGTCCCTGACAGACTGACTCCCTCTTTAAACACTGTCCCTGACGGAGAGACTCCCTCTTTAAACAGGGTCCCTGACGGGAGACTCCCTCTTTAAACACTGTCCCTGACGGACAGACTCCCTCTTTAAACAGGGTCCCTGACGGAGAGACTCCCTCTTTAAACAGGGTCCCTGACGGAGAGACTCCCTCTTTAAACAGGGTCCCTGACGGAGAGACTCCCTCTTTAAACAGGGTCCCTGACGGAGAGATTCCCTCTTTAAACAGGGCCCCTGACGGAGAGACTCCCTCTTTAAACACTGTCCCTGACGGAGAGACTCCCTCTTTAAACAGGGTCCCTGACGGAGAGACTCCCTCTTTAAACAGGGTCCCTGACAGAGAGACTCCCTCTTTAAACAGGGTCCCTGACGGAGAGACTCCCTCTTTAAACACTGTCCCTGACGGAGAGACTCCCTCTTTAAACAGGGTCCCTGACGGAGAGACTCCTTCTTTAAACACTGTCCCTGACGGACAGACTCCCTCTTTAAACAGGGTCCCTGACGGACAGACTCCTTCTTTAAACAGGGTCCCTGACGGAGAGACTCCCTCTTTAAACACTGTCCCTGACGGAGAGACTCCCTCTTTAAACAGGGTCCCTGACGGAGAGACTCCCTCTTTAAACACTGTTCCTGACGGAGAGACTCCCTCTTTAAACACTGTCCCTGACGGACAGACTCCCTCTTTAAACAGGGTCCCTGACGGAGAGACTCCCTCTTTAAACAGGGTCCCTGACGGAGAGACTCCCTCTTTAAACAGGGTCCCTGACGGAGAGACTCCCTCTTTAAACAGGGTCCCTGACGGAGAGACTCCCTCTTTAAAAAGGGTCCCTGACGGAGAGACTCCCTCTTTAAACAGGGTCCCTGACGGAGAGACTCCCTCTTTAAACACTGTTCCTGACGGAGAGACTCCCTCTTTAAACAGGGTCCCTGACGGAGAGACTCCCTCTTTAAACAGGGTCCCTGACGGAGAGACTCCCTCTTTAAACACTGTTCCTGACGGACAGACTCCCTCTTTAAACAGGGTCCCTGACAGAGAGATTCCCTCTTTAAACACTGTCCCTGACGGAGAGACTCCCTCTTTAAACAGGGTCCCTGACAGAGAGACTCCCTCTTTAAACAGGGTCCCTGACGGAGAGACTCCCTCTTTAAACAGGGTCCCTGATGGACAGACTCCCTCTTTAAACAGGGACCCTGACGGACAGACTCCCTCTTTAAACAGGGTCCCTGACGGAGAGACTCCCTCTTTAAACAGGGTCCCTGACAGACTGACTCCCTCTTTAAACACTGTCCCTGACGGAGAGACTCCCTCTTTAAACAGGGTCCCTGACGGAGAGACTCCCTCTTTAAACACTGTCCCTGACGGACAGACTCCCTCTTTAAACAGGGTCCCTGACGGAGAGACTCCCTCTTTAAACAGGGTCCCTGACGGAGAGACTCCCTCTTTAAACAGGGTCCCTGACGGAGAGACTCCCTCTTTAAACAGGGTCCCTGACGGACAGACTCCCTCTTTAAACAGGGTCCCTGACGGAGAGACTCCCTCTTTAAACAGGGTCCCTGACGCAGAAATATTAAAAAGGCCACTCACCGTTAAAGTAGACGGCATTTAGCAGCATCAGAATGGTGTCGGCAGACACCTGATCGACCAGGTGGGTGATCTTCCCATGCGTCTTCTCCGCGACCCAGGAATTTATCGTCCTCACGTTCTCGCTCGAGTTCGCTATCAGCGGAGCCGGCTCGTTGCCATAGAAATGCCACGAACGCTTCAGGAAGGGTTTCTGGAGACACATGCCTGGATACGGATGGGAATAAAGGAGGGAGGGAGGTGGAAAGAGATCCAGACAGAGAGAAGCAGAAGAAGAGAGAAAGAAAGAGGGAGAGAGAGGGTGGGGCGGGGGGGGGGGGGGGTGTGGACAGAGAGAGTGAGGGAAGGAGAAAGAGAGGGAGAGAGATAAAGAAGGGGAGAGGAAAAGAGAGGGGGAGAGGGAGGGAGAAAGGGAGAGTGACAGAGAGAAGGAGCAAAGGAGGGAGAGGGAAAGGCAGAGAGGTAGGAGAGAGGGAATGAAGGAGGAAGAGGGAGAAGGAGGGAGAGAGGGAAAGAAAGATAGAGAAAGGAGAAACACAGAGCGAGAGCGAGAGGGAGAGAGAGAGAAAGAGTGAGATTGAGGAAGAGAGAGGGATGAGGAGAAAGAAAAAAAAGAGAGAGAGAGCAAAGGTCAGTCAGAGGTTGTCATTCAACCCTTATCAATCTCTCGTGCCCGCCCCAGCTGTCACAGGATGGTGTAGAAATCTCTAAGGCAGGATATATTTCCCAGTCAGGGTGGGGAGTGACTTGGAGGGGAACCTCCAGGTGGGGGGGTTCCCAGGTATCTGCTGCCCTTGTCCTTCTAGATGGAGGTGGCCGTGGGTTTGGAAGGTGCTGCCTGAGGAGCCTTGGTGAGTTGCTGCAGTGCATCTTGTAGATGGGACACACGGCTGCCACTGTGCGTCGGTGGGGGAGGGAGTGAATGTTTGTGGATGGGGAGCAATCAAGCGGGGCTGCTTTGTCCTGGATGGTGTGGAGCTTCTTGAGTGTTGTTGGAGCTGCGCTCATCCAGGCAAGTGGAGAGTATTCCATCGCACTCCTGACTTGTGCCTTGGAGATGGTGGACAGGCTTTGAGGGGGACAGGAGGTGAGTTACTCTCCGCAGGATTCCCAGCCTCTGACCTGCCCTGGTAGCCACAGTATTAATGTGGCTGGGTCCAGTTCAGTTTCTGATCAATGGTAACCCCCAGGATGTTGATTGTGGGCGATTCAGCGATGGTAATGCCATTGAATGTCAAGGGGCGGTGGTTAGATCCTCTCTTGTAGGAGATGGTCATTGCCTGGGGCTTGTGTGGCGTGAATGTAACTTGCCACTTGCCAGCCCCAAGCCTGGATATTGTCCAGGTCTCGCTGCATTTGGACAGGGACGGCTTCATTATCTGAGGAGTAGCGAATGGTGCTGAACATTGTGCAGCCATCCGCAAACATCCCCCATTGGACACAGGGGTTAGAGGTCATGGGTCAGCTGACCCTGGAAGACAGCTGAGGCCCATTTAATAACAGCGTCGTTCTCGACAATGCCAGCACCGGGAGACAGGCGGCTAAACCCCCTCGGCACGGGACTGTGGCGTCCATTGTCCTTGCCGGGAGCGCTGCGTGGGATCACCAGAGTGATACCTGGAACGGCGAGGGTTAAATTCCGAGGAGGGATGACACAATCCAGGGTTATATTCCCCGGAATTGAGAAGACTAAGGGGTGGTTTGATTAACGTTTCTGTGATACCGAGAGGGACAGATAGGGGTCGATAGAGAGAAACTCTCTTCGCTGGATGGGGGAGCCTCGGACCGGGGGGAGAGGAGGAGGGGGGGGGGGGGGGTGGCGTTGGGGACTGAAAATAGGAGTCAGTCCTTCCCGGAGGGAAAATGGGAAACATTTCTCCACATGAAGCGGGGGGGGGGGGGGGGTAGATGTTTGGAAACTCTCTTCCGTAAACGGGAATGGGCACCAGTTCGATTGTGTATTTAAAATATCCGATTGATAGATTTTGTTACCCAAAAGGGATTGAGGGAGAGATGGTGGGGAAATGGAGTGAGGTTATAGATCAGACAGAATGATGGGATAGTCTCGAGGGGCTGAATGGTGCTGCCTCCTGTTCCTGTGTAACAGGCTGGAGAAGGGGCTGAATGGGGCCTCCTCCTGTTCCTGTGTAACAGGTTGGAGAAGGGGCTGAATGGGGCCTCCTCCTGTTCCTGTGTACCAGGTTGGAGAAGGGGCTGAATGGGGCCACCTCCTGTTCCTGTGTAACAGGCTGGAGAAGGGGCTGAATGGGGCCTCCTCCTGTTCCTGTGTAACAGGCTGGAGAAGGGGCGGGATGGGGACTCCTGTTCCTGTGTAACAGGCTGGAGAAGGGGCTGAATGGGGCCTCCTCCTGTTCCTGTGTAACAGGCTGGAGAAGGGTCTGAATGGGGCCTCCTGTTCCTGTGTAACAGGCTGGAGAAGGGGCTGAATGGGGCCTCCTCCTGTTCCTGTGTAACAGGCTGGAGAAGGGGCTGAATGGGGCCTCCTGTTCCTGTGTAACAGGCTGGAGAAGGGGCTGAAGGGGCCTCCTCCTGTTCCTGTGTAACAGGCTGGAGAAGGGGCTGAATGGGGCCTCCTCCTGTTCCTGTGTAACAGGCTGGAGAAGGGGCTGAATGGGGCCTCCTCCTGTTCCTGTGTAACAGGCTGGAGAAGGGGCTGAATGGGGCCTCCTCCTGTTCCTGTGTAACAGGCTGGAGAAGGGGCGGAATGGGGCCTCCTGTTCCTGTGTAACAGGCTGGAGAAGGGGCTGAATGGGGCCTCCTCCTGTTCCTGTGTAACAGGCTGGAGAAGGGGCTGAATGGGGCCTCCTGTTCCTGTATAACAGGCTGGAGAAGGGGCTGAATGGGGCCTCCTGTTCCTGTGTAACAGGCTGGAGAAGGGGCTGAATGGGGCCTCCTCCTGTTCCTGTGTAACAGGCTGGAGAAGGGGCTGAATGGGGCCTCCTGTTCCTGTGTAACAGGCTGGAGAAGAGGCTGAATGGGGCCTCCTGTTCCTGTGTAACAGGCTGGGGAAGGGGCTGAATGGGGCCTCCTCCTGTTCCTGTGTAGCAGACTGGAGAAGGGGCTGAATGGGTCCCCTCCTGTTCCTGTGTAACAGGCTGGAGAAGGGGCTGAATGGGGCCACCTCCTGTTCCTGTGTAACAGGCTGGAGAAGGGGCTGAATGGGGCCTCCTCCTGTTCCTGTGTAGCAGACTGGAGAAGGGGCTGAATGGGGCCTCCTCCTGTTCCTGTGTAGCAGACTGGAGAAGGGGCTGAATGGGGCCTCCTCCTGTTCCTGTGTAACAGGCTGGAGAAGGGGCTGAATGGGGCCTCCTCCTGTTCCTGTGTAACAGGCTGGAGAAGGGGCTGAATGGGGCCTCCTCCTGTTCCTGTGTAACAGGCTGGAGAAGGGGCTGAATGGGGCCCCCTCCTGTTCCTGTGTAACAGGCTAGAGAAGGGGCTGAATGGGGCCTCCTCCTGTTCCTGTGTAACAGGCTAGAGAAGGGGCTGAATGGGGCCTCCTCCTGTTCCTGTGTAACAGGCTGGAGAAGGGGCTGAATGGGGCCCCCTCCTGTTCCTGTGTAACAGGCTGGAGAAGGTGCTGAATGGGGCCTCCTGTTCCTGTGTAACAGGCTGGAGAAGGGGCTGAATGGGGCCTCCTGTTCCTGTGTAACAGGCTGGAGAAGGGGCTGAATGGGGCCTCCTCCTGTTCCTGTGTAACAGGCTGGAGAAGGGGCTGAATGGGGCCTCCTCCTGTTCCTGTGTAACAGGCTGGAGAAGGGGCTGAATGGGGCCTCCTCCTGTTCCTGTGTAACAGGCTGGAGAAGGGGCTGAATGGGGCCTCCTGTCCCTGTGTAACAGGCTGGAGAAGGGGCTTGAATGGGGCCTCCTCCTGTTCCTGTGTAACGGGCTGGAGAAGGGACGGAATGGGGACTCCTGTTCCTGTGTAACAGGCTGGAGAAGGGGCTAAATGGGGCCTCCTGTTCCTGTGTAACAGGCTGGAGAAGGGGCTGAATGGGGCCTCCTCCTGTTCCTGTGTAACAGGTTGGAGAAGGGTCTGAATGGGGCCTCCTGTTCCTGTGTAACAGGCTGGAGAAGGGGCTAAATGGGGCCTCCTCCTGTTCCTGTGTAACAGGCTGGGGAAGGGGCTGAATGGGGCCTCCTGTTCCTGTGTAACAGGCTGGAGAAGGGGCTGAATGGGGCCTCCTCCTGTTCCTGTGTAACAGGCTGGAGAAGGGGCTGAATGGGGCCTCCTCCTGTTCCTGTGTAACAGGCTGGAGAAGGGGCTGAATGGGGCTCCTCCTGTTCCTGTGTAACAGGCTGGAGAAGGGGCTGAATGGGGCCTGCCCCTGTTCCTGTGTAACAGGCTGGAGAAGTGGCTGAATGGGGCCTCCTGTTCCTGTGTAACAGGCTGGAGAAGAGGCTGAATGGGGCCTCCTGTTCCTGTGTAACAGGCTGGGGAAGGGGCTGAATGGGGCCTCCTCCTGTTCCTGTGTAGCAGACTGGAGAAGGGGCTGAATGGGTCCCCTCCTGTTCCTGTGTAACAGGCTGGAAAAGGGGCTGAATGGGGCCACCTCCTGTTCCTGTGTAACAGGCTGGAGAATGGGCTGAATGGGGCCTCCTGTTCCTGTGTAACAGGCTGGAGAAGGGGATGAATGGGGCCTCCTGTTCCTGTGTAACTGGCTGGAGAAGGGGCTGAATGGGGCCTCCTGTCCCTGTGTAACAGGCTGGAGAAGGGGCTGAATGGGGCCTCCTGTTCCTGTGTAACAGGCTGGAGAAGAGGCTGAATGGGGCCTCCTCCTGTCCCTGTGTAACAGGCTGGAGAAGGGGCTGAATGGGGCTTCCTCCTGTTCCTGTGTAACAGGCTGGAGAAGGGGCTGAATGGGGCCTCCTCCTGTTCCTGTGTAACAGGCTGGAGAAGGGTCTGAATGGGGCTTCCTCCTGTTCCTGTGTAACAGGCTGGAGAAGGGGCTGAATGGGGCCTCCTCCTGTTCCTGTGTAACAGGCTGGAGAAGGGGCTGAATGGGGCCTCCTCCTGTTCCTGTGTAACAGGCTGGAGAAGGGTCTGAATGGGGCCTCCTGTTCCTGTGTAACAGGCTGGAGAAGGGGCTAAATGGGGCCTCCTCCTGTTCCTGTGTAACAGGCTGGGGAAGGGGCTGAATGGGGCCTCCTGTTCCTGTATAACAGGCTGGAGAAGGGGCTGAATGGGGCCTCCTCCTGTTCCTGTGTAACAGGCTGGAGAAGGGGCTGAATGGGGCCTCCTCCTGTTCCTGTGTAACAGGCTGGAGAAGGGGCTGAATGGGGCTCCTCCTGTTCCTGTGTAACAGGCTGGAGAAGGGGCTGAATGGGGCCTCCCCTGTTCCTGTGTAACAGGCTGGAGAAGAGGGCTGAATGGGGCCTCCTGTTCCTGTGTAACAGGCTGGAGAAGGGGCTGAATGGGGCCTCCTCCTGTTCCCGTGTAACAGGCTGGAGAAGGGGCTGAATGGGGCCCTCCTGTTCCTGTGTAACAGGCTGGAGAAGGGGCTGAATGGGGCCCCTCCTGTTCCTGTGTAACAGGCTGGAGAAGAGACTGAATGGGGCCTCCTCCTGTTCCTGTGTAACAGGCTGGAGAAGGGGCTGAATGGGGCCTCTCCTGTTCCTGTGTAACAGGCTGGAGAAGGGGCTGAATGGGGCCTCCTCCTGTTCCTGTGTAACAGGCTGGAGAAGGGGCTGAATGGGGCCTCCTGTTCCTGTGTAACAGGCTGGAGAAGGGGCTGAATGGGGCCTCCTCCTGTTCCTGTGTAACAGGCTGGAGAAGGGGCTGAATGGGGCCTCCTCCTGTTCCTGTGTAACAGGCTGGAGAAGGGGCTGAATGGGGCCTCCTCCTGTTCCTGTGTAACAGGCTGGAGAAGGGGCTGAATGGGGCCTCCTCCTGTTCCTGTGTAACAGGCTGGAGAAGGGGCTGAATGGGGCCCCTCCTGTTCCTGTGTAACAGGCTGGAGAAGGGGCTGAATGGGGCCTCCTCCTGTTCCTGTGTAACAGGCTGGAGAAGGGGCTGAATGGGGCCTCCTCCTGTTCCTGTGTAACAGGCTGGAGAAGGGGCTGAATGGGGCCTCCTCCTGTTCCTGTGTAACAGGCTGGAGAAGGGGCTGAATGGGGCCTCCTCCTGTTCCTGTGTAACAGGCTGGAGAAGGGGCTGAATGGGGCCTCCTCCTGTTCCTGTGTAACAGGCTGGAGAAGGGGCTGAATGGGGCCTCCTGTTCCTGTGTAACAGGCTGGAGAAGGGGCTGAATGGGACCTCCTCCTGTTCCTGTGTAACAGGCTGGAGAAGGGGCTGAATGGGGCCTCCTGTTCCTGTGTAACAGGCTGGAGAAGGGGCTGAATGGGGCCTCCTCCTGTTCCTGTGTAACAGGCTGGAGAAGGGGCTGAATGGGGCCTCCTGTTCCTGTGTAACAGGCTGGAGAAGGGGCTGAATGGGGCCTCCTCCTGTTCCTGTGTAACAGGCTGGAGAAGGGGCTGAATGGGGCCTCCTCCTGTTCCTGTGTAACAGGCTGGAGAAGGGGCTGAATGGGGCATCCTGTTCCTGTGTAACAGGCTGGAGAAGGGGCTGAATGGGGCCTCCTCCTGTTCCTGTGTAACAGGCTGGAGAAGGGGCTGAATGGGGCCTCCTGTTCCTGTGTAACAGGCTGGAGAAGGGGCTGAATGGGGCCTCCTGTTCCTGTGTAACAGGCTGGAGAAGGGGCTGAATGGGGCCTCCTCCTGTTCCTGTGTAACAGGCTGGAGAAGGGGCTGAATGGGGCCCCTCCTGTTCCTGTGTAACAGGCTGGAGAAGGGGCTGAATGGGGCCACCTCCTGTTCCTGTGTAACAGGCTGGAGAATGGGCTGAATGGGGCCTCCTGTTCCTGTGTAACAGGCTGGAGAAGGGGATGAATGGGGCCTCCTGTTCCTGTGTAACAGGCTGGAGAAGGGGCTGAATGGGGCCTCCTGTTCCTGTGTAACAGGCTGGAGAAGGGGCTGAATGGGGCCTCCTCCTGTTCCTGTGTAACAGGCTGGAGAAGGGTCTGAATGGGGCCTCCTGTTCCTGTGTAACAGGCTGGAGAAGAGGCTGAATGGGGCCTCCTGTTCCTGTGTAACAGGCTGGGGAAGGGGCTGAATGGGGCCTCCTCCTGTTCCTGTGTAGCAGGACTGGAGAAGGGGCTGAATGGGTCCCCTCCTGTTCCTGTGTAACAGGCTGGAGAAGGGGCTGAATGGGGCCCCTCCTGTTCCTGTGTAACAGGCTGGAGAAGGGGCTGAATGGGGCCTCCTCCTGTTCCTGTGTAAGCAGGACTGGAGAAGGGGCTGAATGGGGCCTCCTCCTGTTCCTGTGTAGCAGACTGGAGAAGGGGCTGAATGGGGCCTCCTCCTGTTCCTGTGTAACAGGCTGGAGAAGGGGCTGAATGGGGCCTCCTCCTGTTCCTGTGTAACAGGCTGGAGAAGGGGCTGAATGGGGCCTCCTCCTGTTCCTGTGTAACAGGCTGGAGAAGGGGCTGAATGGGGCCCCCTCCTGTTCCTGTGTAACAGGCTAGAGAAGGGGCTGAATGGGGCCTCCTCCTGTTCCTGTGTAACAGGCTGGAGAAGGGGTTGAATGGGGCCCCCTGATCCTGTGTAACAGGCTGGAGAAGGGGCTGAATGGCCTCCTGTTCCTGTGTAACAGGCTGGAGAAGGTGCTGAATGGGGCCTCCTGTTCCTGTGTAACAGGCTGGAGAAGGGGCTGAATGGGGCCTCCTGTTCCTGTGTAACAGGCTGGAGAAGGGGCTGAATGGGGCCTCCTCCTGTTCCTGTGTAACAGGCTGGAGAAGGGGCTGAATAGGGCCTCCTCCTGTTCCTGTGTAACAGGCTGGAGAAGGGGCTAAATGGGGCCTCCTCCTGTTCCTGTGTAACAGGCTGGGGAAGGGGCTGAATGGGGCCTCCTGTTCCTGTATAACAGGCTGGAGAAGGGGCTGAATGGGGCCTCCTCCTGTTCCTGTGTAACAGGTTGGAGAAGGGGCTGAATGGGGCCTCCTCCTGTTCCTGTGTAACAGGCTGGAGAAGGGGCTGAATGGGGCTCCTCCTGTTCCTGTGTAACAGGCTGGAGAAGGGGCTGAATGGGGCCTCCCCCTGTTCCTGTGTAACAGGCTGGAGAAGAGGCTGAATGGGGCCTCCTGTTCCTGTGTAACAGGCTGGGGAAGGGGCTGAATGGGGCCTCCTCCTGTTCCTGTGTAGCAGACTGGAGAAGGGGCTGAATGGGTCCCCTCCTGTTCCTGTGTAACAGGCTGGAGAAGGGGCTGAATGGGGCCACCTCCTGTTCCTGTGTAACAGGCTGGAGAAGGGGCTGAATGGGGCCTCCTCCTGTTCCTGTGTAGCAGACTGGAGAAGGGGCTGAATGGGGCCTCCTGTTCCTGTGTAACAGGCTGGAGAAGGGGCTGAATGGGGCCTCCTGTTCCTGTGTAACAGGCTGGAGAAGGGGCTGAATGGGGCCTCCTGTTCCTGTGTAACAGGCTGGAGAAGGGGCTGAATGGGGCCTCCTCCTGTTCCTGTGTAGCAGACTGGAGAAGGGGCTGAATGGGGCCTCCTCCTGATCCTGTGTAACAGGCTGGAGAAGGGGCTGAATGGGGCCTCCTCCTGTTCCTGTGTAACAGGCTGGAGAAGGGGCTGAATGGGGCCTCCTCCTGTTCCTGTGTAACAGGCTGGAGAAGGGGCTGAATGGGGCCCCCTCCTGTTCCTGTGTAACAGGCTAGAGAAGGGGCTGAATGGGGCCTCCTCCTGTTCCTGTGTAACAGGCTAGAGAAGGGGCTGAATGGGGCCTCCTCCTGTTCCTGTGTAACAGGCTGGAGAAGGGGCTGAATGGGGCCTCCTCCTGTTCCTGTGTAACAGGCTGGAGAAGGGGCTGAATGGGGCCTCCTCCTGTTCCTGTGTAACAGGCTGGAGAAGGGGCTGAATGGGGCATCCTCCTGTTCCTGTGTAACGGGCTGGAGAAGGGGCGGAATGGGGACTCCTGTTCCTGTGTAACAGGCTGGAGAAGGGGCTGAATGGGGCCTCCTCCTGTTCCTGTGTAACAGGCTGGAGAAGGGTCTGAATGGGGCCTCCTGTTCCTGTGTAACAGGCTGGAGAAGGGGCTAAATGGGGCCTCCTCCTGTTCCTGTGTAACAGGCTGGGGAAGGGGCTGAATGGGGCCTCCTGTTCCTGTGTAACAGGCTGGAGAAGGGGCTGAATGGGGCCTCCTCCTGTTCCTGTGTAACAGGCTGGAGAAGGGGCTGAATGGGGCCTCCTCCTGTTCCTGTGTAACAGGCTGGAGAAGGGGCTGAATGGGGCTCCACCTGTTCCTGTGTAACAGGCTGGAGAAGGGGCTGAATGGGGCCTCCCCCTGTTCCTGTGTAACAGGCTGGAGAAGGGGCTGAATGGGGCCTCCTGTTCCTGTGTAACAGGCTGGAGAAGAGGCTGAATGGGGCCTCCTGTTCCTGTGTAACAGGCTGGGGAAGGGGCTGAATGGGGCCTCCTCCTGTTCCTGTGTAGCAGACTGGAGAAGGGGCTGAATGGGTCCCCTCCTGTTCCTGTGTAACAGGCTGGAGAAGGGGCTGAATGGGGCCACCTCCTGTTCCTGTGTAACAGGCTGGAGAATGGGCTGAATGGGGCCTCCTGTTCCTGTGTAACAGGCTGGAGAAGGGGATGAATGGGGCCTCCTGTTCCTGTGTAACTGGCTGGAGAAGGGGCTGAATGGGGCCTCCTGTTCCTGTGTAACAGGCTGGAGAAGGGGCTGAATGGGGCCTCCTCCTGTTCCTGTGTAACAGGCTGGAGAAGGGTCTGAATGGGGCCTCCTGTTCCTGTGTAACAGGCTGGAGAAGGGGCTGAATGGGGCCTCCTCCTGTTCCTGTGTAACAGGCTGGAGAAGGGGCTGAATGGGGCCTCCTGTTCCTGTGTAACAGGCTGGAGAAGGGGCTGAATGGGGCCTCCTCCTGTTCCTGTGTAACAGGCTGGAGAAGGGGCTGAATGGGGCCTCCTCCTGTTCCTGTGTAACAGGTTGGAGAAGGGTCTGAATGGGGCCTCCTGTTCCTGTGTAACAGGCTGGAGAAGGGTCTGAATGGGGCCTCCTCCTGTTCCTGTGTAACAGGCTGGAGAAGGGGCTGAATGGGGCCTCCTCCTGTTCCTGTGTAACAGGCTGGAGAAGGGGCTAAATGGGGCCTCCTCCTGATCCTGTGTAACAGGCTGGGGAAGTGGCTGAATGGGGCCTCCTGTTCCTGTGTAACAGGCTGGAGAAGGGGCTGAATGGGGCCTCCTCCTGTTCCTGTGTAACAGGCTGGAGAAGGGGCTGAATGGGGCCTCCTCCTGTTCCTGTGTAACAGGCTGGAGAAGGGGCTCAATGGGGCCTGGAACATTCTAACCGTGAATCTCGCAGGGCCTCGGATGGATGGGGTGAAGCCAGGAGTACAAACCTTGGCGGTAAAAGAGCTGGGAAGCCGATTGGAGAGACTGCGTCCTCTTCAAGAGCTCCTTGAATGCCTCGTGCACACAACCGTTCTCCCGGGTGTAGAACAGTGCCTTCTCCAGATCGTGTTGGGTCTGGTTCTTGGCACCTGCATTGGAAACAAAGAAAGCAAGCAAACGTCGAAAATGATCGGCAGCAGACAACGAAGCCAACCCTTTCTCCCGAAAGTTCCGGAAAGGACTCGACCAGATGGGTTTTTACGATGTCCGCCGATAGTTTCATGGTCATCAATGGACCTCCAAGTTCAGATTTATATCAAAATAAAATGCTGAATAAACTCAACCAGTCAGGCAGCGTCTGTGGCGAAAAGAAACGTGGTTAACATTTCGAACCCGGGACTCGCGACCATGGAGTGAAGGTCGCATATTTGGCAGCTCCCGCCCGAGCCGGTCTTTTTGTGCCCTGCCCTCCGGATTGTAGCCGTAATTTTGCAGGAAAATGGTACCGAGGTGAGAGCAGTAGACAGTGACCCCGAGTTGATGGCGCCCGAAGTGGCTGGAAAATAGCGAAGCATTTGGTTGAGGCGAGTGAGGAAGGGACGGCGCACACGGAGATGAGGACAGGCCCGGGTCTGGCCCTGTGGTCGATGGACCAGTTGGTGAGCTTCCTGATTGACCAGTTCGCCCAATGGCGGGAGGAGAGTGCGGAGGGAACCCGGCCCGGGGGCCGTGGACTCGGTCAAGCCGGCGGTTGACCGCGTGGAGAGGGGACTGGCGGCCCGGGGGACTGGCGATGCAGAGGACCGTGGAGCTGGAGCAGGAGGAACAGTCCGTCTTCGATGGCAGCGGAGGTGGGACTGACTCTAGACCAGCAGAAGCGACTGCTGGGAGAAAGTGGAGGACCTGGAGAACCGTTCTCGAAGGCAGAACATCCGGATTGAGGACCCGCCGGAGGGAATTGAAGGAACGTATGCGGGTGCGTAAGTTGGGAAGATGCTGGAGAAGCTGCTTGGGGTAGGTGCGTTTGACCGGCCGCTGGATCGAGGTCACAGGGCGCTGATGTGCAAACCCCAGAGGGGGGGGGGGGGGGTGAGCCGCCGCGGGCGATGGCGGTACGATTGCATCAGTTCCTGGACAAGGAACGTATCATGCGGTGGGCCAGGCAGACGAGGCGATGCACGTTGGAGGAGATCGAGATTTCCCAAGACCTGGTGGAGGAGCTCGCGAAGAGGAGAGCGAGCTTTAATAACGTCAAGGCGGCCCTGTGCAAGAAGGGCGTAAAGTTTGATCCACTGTACCCGGCTCGCCAATGGGTGACGTACGGGGGCCGGGAGCTGTACACTGGCTCGGCGGAGGAGGCAGCGGCCTTTATGAAGGAGAATGGACTGGCAGGGGAAGGACTTTGAACTTTGATCGAGATCTGAACTATATTGTGAAAAAGTTGGGTTTATATAGTTTGGATTTCTTTCGTTTTTCCCGTTTTTCCCGGTTCTGTTTGGGGCGAGGTCGGTTTCAGTGCTTTGCTAAGGGATGAGGGGTGGCTCTCTGTGTTTGGGCCTTGGGGGGGGGGGGGGGATTGTTCGATTCTTTTTACTCCCGGCCTTTGTCTTGACTGTTTGCACTGAGCGGGGGTGAGGGGAATCAGTTGGGGGGGGGGGGGTGGGATGCTGGGTGCCATGGGCAGGGGGGGCTGCCAGCCTAGCTGGGCGGGGGGGGGGGCTAGTTCACGGAAGCAAAGTGGGGGGTGAGCTGAAGATCGATGTGTGGGGGGGGGGTGGGATGCTGGGCGCCACGGGCGGGGGGGGTGGCTAGTTCACGGAAGCAAAGTGGGTGGGTGAGCTGAAGATCGATGTGGGGGAGGGGGAGGGGGGGTGGGTGGGTGGTGGAGGGGGAATCGGGGGATGGGGTGAGGGGGTGGGGTAGGGGGATAGTACTGCTGACGGGGAGGGGACTTTCAAAGTGGAGGAGGAGGAGGAGGAGGTTGGATGATGGTCGTTGCCCAAGGGCGGGCCAGGGAAGGTGAAGGGGCCACGGGCCGCAGACTGGCCTGGGAGAGGGTGTGGTTGATCGGCGGGGGGGGGGGGGGGGGGGGGAGGGGTTGCCCCCTGACCAGGCTGGTCACCGGGGGGGGGGGGGGGGGTGCCCCCTGACCAGGCTGGTCACCGGGGGGGGGGGGGGGGGGGGGGGAGGGGGAGGGGTGCCCCCTGACCAGGCTGGTCACCGGGTGGGGGGGGGGGGGAGATTTAAATACGGTCCTGGATCAGAGGTTGGACAGGGTTGCATTCTCAGTCTGGGAAGGTCTCAGCCCCTGGCGAAGGGGGTTCATGGGGCGCACAGGGTGGAGGCTCGATCCGTGGAGATTAGGGAGCCCGAGGAATGAGGAGTTTTCGTTCTAATCCCGTGTGTATTCCCGGATAGACGCTGCTGGCCGAGGTGGGGGATGCTGAACATTCAGCAATGATGGTGTCAGACCAGCCCCGCCCTGGGCTGGACCTGCACGGCAGCAAGGGAAAGGCCCAGCGGCCGCAATGGGGCTGGATGTGAGGCTGTTAGCGGAGGAGGAGGCCTGTGAGCGGGTGAGGGGGGCCATTCGGGGATAATAAGGATCAGTGACACGGGGGAGGTTTCGGGGTGTGTGGGGGGGGGGGGTGGTGTGGGAGGTACTGAAGGCGGTTATTAGGGGGGGGAATTCATCTCAATTCGGGCCCATAAAGAGAAGGCTGAGGGGGGGGGGGGGGGGGCGGAGTGGGGGCAGGCTGGTGGGCGGGGTTTTACAGATGGACAGGAGGTACGCGGAGTCTCCGGATGACGGGGGTTTCTGAAGGAGCGTCAGGGACTGCAGCTGGAATTTGGGCTCCTGTCCACAGGTAAGGCGGAGGGACAGCTGAGGGGGGGTGAAGGGGGGGGGGGCGCGGTGTATGAAGACGGGGCAAAGAGCCAGCAGGATGCTAGCGCGCCAGCTGAGGAAGCAGGAGGCGGCGAGAGAGAGATTGGGAAAGTGAGGGATACGGGGGGGGGGGGGGGGGTTCTGGAGCCGGCGGGAGGTGAATAATGTGTTTTGGGAGTTTTGCAGTAAATTGTATAATTCGGAACCCCCCCCAGCCGCGGAGGAGGGGATGAAGTGATTTTTTTGGGGGGGGGCTGGAGTTCTCGAGGATAGATGACGAGTTGCTGGAGGGTTTGGGAGCCCCAATTGGGTTTGGGGAGGTTAGAGATGGGTTGGGGGCTGGTAAAGGCTTCTCATGAGTCAAAGGAGCTGGGAGTGCTCCGCCCAACTTTATCGCAGGCATCAATTTGCCTTATTCTGAAACGGATTAAGGATCCGGAGAGCTGTGGGTCATGTAGGCCACTCTCCCTTCTAAATGCGGGTGGGAGTTCAAATGTGGTGTTCAATTCTGGTCGCCACACTACCAGAAGGATGTGGAGGCTTTAGAGAGAGTGCAGAAGAGATTTACCAGGATGTTGCCTGGTATGGAGGGCATTAGCTATGAGGAGAGGTTGAATAAACCCGGTTTGTTCTCACTGGGACGACGGAGGTTGAGGGGCGACCTGATAGAGGTCGACAAGATTATGAGGGGCATAGACAGAGTGGATAGTCAGAGGCTTTTCCCCAGGGTAGAGGGGTCAATTACTAGGGGGCATAGGTTTAAGGTGCGAGGGGCAACGTTTAGAGGAGATGTACGAGGCAAGTTTTTTTACACAGAGGGTAGTGGGTGCCTGGAACTCGCTGCCGGAGGAGGGGGTGGAAGCAGGGACGATAGTGACATTTAAGGGGCATCTTGACAAATACATGAATAGGATGGGAATAGAGGGACCCAGGAAGTGTAGAAGATTTTAGTTTAGACGGGCAGCATGGTCGGCACGGGCTTGAAGGGCCGAAGGGCCTGTTCCTGCGCTGTACTTTTCTTTGTTCTTTGTTCTTGGGAAATTGCTGGCAGAGAGCTTGGCCCCGTGTATAGAGGATTGTGTTCCGGGGGTAATAGGACAGGATTTGATAAGGGACGACACCTGGCGTCCAACATTGGGCGGCTCCTGAATGTAACAATGATGCCTGCGGAGGGGCGCGAGGTCGAGGTGGTGGTGGCCGTGGATGTAGAGAAGGCCTTTTGATCGGGGGGGGGGGGGGGGGGGAGTGGAATTATTTGTGCGATGTCCTGGGAAGGAGTGGGATTTGTGGATTGGGTCTGGTTGCTTTTGTCAGGCACCGGCGGCGAATGTAAGGACAAACCGGGCTCGATCAGAATATTTTAGTCTGTGCCGCGAGATGGGTTAGGGATGTCCACTCTCCCCACTGCTGATTGCCCTGGCCATAGATAGAGCCATTGGCCATGGCTCTGCAAGCATCAAACATTTGGCAGGGAATAGTGAGGGGGGGGTGAGAGGGGAGGGTGGAACATAGAGTCTCGCTCTGTGCGGACGATTTGCTCCTTTATATAACAGACCCGTTGGGGAGAATTGCAGGAATTCTGGGGATACTGGAGGAATTTGGCCGGTTCTCAGGTGAGAAGTTGAATATGGGCCAGGGTGATGTTCTTTGCGATCCAGGCAGGAGACGAGATTCGGGGAAGATGCCCTTCAAAGCGGTGGGAGGGAGTTTTAGGTACCTGGGGATTCAGACGGCACGGGGCTGGGGTCAGCTTCACAAATTAAATATGGGGCAGGGCGATGGAGCAAATGAAAGGGATGGTCGCCCCCTGCCATTGGAGGTGAGGGTACAGACTGTGAAAATGGCAGCCCTCCCCAGATTGCTGTTCGAGTTTTCAGTGTCTTCCGATATTGAAACCGATGGAACCGGGTGTTATAATATTGACTCATGGATATAACGGAGCGCCGACAGGCAGTGATTGACACACAGGATGGCCAGTGAGCACACAGAACACAGCAGCCAATCACCAGGCAGGACACGGCCACTGTAAAGCCAGAGGTTTCCCGCTCTCTCTGGACCCAGCCTCTGAGACAGTCAGAGTCCACGAGCTAGCAAGTGCCAACACCATGCGGTAGCTAGTAAGTCAGGTCAGGCTAGGACTAGGTCTCCAGTCAATTCAGTATAGTGTCGACCCACAGTTAAACATGCATATTAGTTAAGACGTTGAATAAAATCGCGCTGCGTCTTATCAAGTGTTGGAGGTCTGTCTCTCTCTCTGCACTGCATCAAGTGCGGTCCGCGTCGACCCAGCCAGCCCAACACATCACCGGGCAGCTAATATATCGATGGTTGGGAAATGGGTAGTGGGGGGAGGGGTCGGCCACGGGAGCGGGTAGGGGGCGGCATCTTGCAAGGGCACGCGTCTGGAGTCTCTGCCGTCCTCGCCGGCTCGGTACTCCACCAGCCCAGCGGTAGTGGCAGCCCTGAGGGTGTGGGGGCTGTGGAGGCAGCACAGAATGGGACAATCACCGATTCGTCCTGGGGGGGCGGGGGGAGGGGGGTGCTGGATGGGGGCTTTAGGAGGTAGCAGCCGGCAGGGATTGAGATATTCGGGGTTCTTTTCATTGAGGAAGGTTTCCCGAGTTCGGAGGAGCTGGAGGAGGGGTTCGAGTTGCCGGCGGGGAACGGGTTTCCGGTATCTGCAGCTCCGGGATTTTGTCCGGAGGCAGGTCCCGAGACTCCCTCGCCTCCCACTCGGGGGGGCTACAGGATAAGGTGATGTCGAAAACAGGAGCTGGGGAGGCCAGGGTCTCGGAAATATATAAGGAACTGATGCAGTGGGAGCGGGTTCCAATTGGGCGGGGAGGGGGGGGGGTGAAGAGGGAGTGGGACTGCGATTTGGGAGGGGAGTTGGAAGTCGGGCTATGGGAGAAGGCCCTAAGGAGAGTGATGCGACCATCAATTCACTAGAGGCACGATTGGAAGTAAACTGTGGTTTTAATAGTCTTACAACTGAGCCTGCCTGCGACCAGAAGAACTGAGAGCAGGGCTCACGGCTGCAGCACTTTATACTTCCGGTAGTGGGAGGGGCCATGGGCGGAGCCAAGGGTGGAGCCCTGTACAAGCTCCTCATCTCCCCCTATGGGCAGAGCCGCGCAATGGCTGACAGACAGAGCCCACAAGGACACAATGCTATGTAATGCAATACAGTGCGACTTACAATACAGTATGAATTCACCACTGAGAGTCAATGCATCCTCGTCATGTGCCAGGCTCAGCCAGATCCAGTTCAAGGTGGTCGACAGGGCGCACGTGACTGTGGGCCGGATGAGCGGGTTTTTTTTGAGGAGGTGGAGGGGGGGGGGGGGGGTGTGGGCGGTGTGGGGGAGGGCCTTGCGAATCACGTACATACTGTCTGGCCGTGTCCGAGGCCGAGGGGATTTTGCCCGGGATTTTCGGATGTCATGTCAGGGGTCCTGGGAGGGTGACCCCGACGAATAAGGTTAGCAAAACCAAGGAAAGGTGAACCGTCAGAAGGAGGAGTTCCGTGGGCGATGATAGCAAGGGTTTAAGCTGGGAGTGGGGGGGGGGGGGGGGGGGGCATGTTATTATGGGTTTCTTTTTGTGTTTGTTCGATCTTTGTAATGTAAAAATGTAAAAATAATAAATGCCTCAATAAAATATTTTCTAAAAAAAAAAATAGACGTGTCCTCTTCGAAAGGTGTGAGGTCAGGTGACCAGCCATTCGGGCAAACAGGGAGATTCTAAGGAACGTCTTCATTTCACAACATGCCAAGGACAGGACAGCGGACGAAATACTTCCCACAAAGTGGGACGTCGGCTGGGAAGGTGCAGGCCAGGGTCACAAAACGAGTTCAGTGCCGTGGAGCCGATCAGTTCTCTGTTGTAGGCTGACTGCGAAGGGAATAATCAATTCTGATTCCAGCAAAGGGAGAAAAAACACCAACGCACCATTTCCACAAAGGTGTTTCGAGATATTTTAACATTTGACAGTGCAGCACTCCCTCAGTACTGACTCTCTGACAGTGCGGGACTCCCTCAGCACTGACCCTCTGACAGTGCAGCAATCCCTCAGTACTGACCCTCTGACAGTGCGGCACTCCCTCAGTACTGACCCTCTGACAGTGCAGCACTCCCTCAGTACTGACCCTCTGACAGTGCGGCACTCCCTCAGTAAGGACCCTCTGACAGTGCGGCACTCCCTCAGTACTGACCCTCTGACAGTGCAGCACTCCCTCAGTACTGACCCTTTGACAGTGCGGCACTCCCTCAGTACTGACCCTCTGACAGTGCAGCACTCCCTCAGTACTGACCCTCTGACAGTGCAGCACTCCCTCAGTACTGACCCTCTGACAGTGCAGCACTCCCTCAGTACTGACCCTCTGACAGTACAGCACTCCCTCAGTACTGACCCTCTGACAGTGCAGCACTCCCTCAGTACTGACCCTCTGACAGTGCAGCACTCCCTCAGTACTGACCCTCTGACAGTGCAGCACTCTCAGTACTGACCCTCTGACAGTGCAGCACTCCCTCAGTACTGACCCTCTGACAGTGCGGCACTCCCTCAGTACTGACCCTCTGACAGTGCGGCACTCCCTCAGTACTGACCCTCTGACAGTGCGGCACTCCCTCAGTACTGACCCTCTGACAGTGCGGCACTCCCTCAGTACTGACCCTCTGACAGTGCAACACTCCCTCAGTACTGACCCTCTGACAGTGCAGCACTCCCTCAGTACTGACCCTCTGACAGTGCGGCACTCCCTCAGTACTGACCCTCTGACAGTGCGGCACTCCCTCAGTACTGACCCTCTGACAGTGCGGCACTCCCTCAGTACTGACCCTCTGACAGTGCGGCACTCCCTCAGTACTGACCCTCTGACAGTGCAGCACTCCCTCAGTACTGACCCTCTGACAGTGCGGCACTCCCTCAGTACTGACCCTCTGACAGTGCGACACTCCCTCAGTACTGACCCTCTGACAGTGCGGCACTCCCTCAGTACTGACCCGCTGACAGTGCGGCACTCCCTCAGTACTGACCCTCTGACAGTGCGGCACTCCCTTAGTACTGACCCGCTGACAGTGCGGCACTCCCTCAGTACTGACCCTCTGACAGTGCGGCACTCCCTCAGTACTGACCCTCTGACAGTGTAGCACTCCCTCAGTACTGACCCTCTGACAGTGCAGCACTCCCTCAGTACTGACCCTCTGACAGTGCTGCACTCCCTCAGTACTGACCCTCTGTCAGTGCAGCACTCCCTCAGTACTGACCCTCTGACAGTGCGGCACTCCCTCAGTACTGACCCTCTGACAGTGCGGCACTCCCTCAGTACTGACCCTCTGACAGTGCATCACTCCCTCAGTACTGACCCTCTGACAGTGCGGCACTCCCTCAGTACTGACCCTCTGACAGTGCGGCACTCCCTCAGTACTGACCCTCTGACAGTGCGGCACTCCCTCAGTACTGACCCTCTGACAGTGCGGCACTCCTTCAGTACTGACCCTCTGACAGTGCGGCACTCCCTCAGTACTGACCCTCTGACAGTGCGGCACTCCCTCAGCACTGACCCTCTGACAGTGCAACACTCCCTCAGTACTGACCCTCTGACAGTGCAGCACTCCCTCAGTACTGACCCTCTGACAGTGCAGCACTCCCTCAGTACTGACCCTCTGACAGTGCAGCACTCCCTCAGACACCTTGGCTTTGCCCCGAGGAGCGACCTTACCGAGGAGGAGATGGGTGAGAGCAGCGGCCAGGCTGATTGGTGAGATGATGATGTTCTTGTCCTTGTTGAACTTGGCGATGGTCCTGTACGCCTTCCAGGCAAAGTGGGTGAGCGAGCGGGCCAGAGCCTCCCCTTCGTGCTGGCCCGCAACGGCGGTGTCACACTGCAGCCAGGGATCTGGGTACTGGGCGCACGGATCCCCGGGGTACGGGGCACACGGTTCAGGTCTCACGTAGGGGTGCAATCCTGTCACATTGTCACGTTGTGTCCGTGAAGGGAGCACATTCAGTTCTTCTAGACTGGCCTATCCAGGGAAGCGGAACAGAGAGAGAGAGAGACAAGATGGTTCAGACAGTGACAGTTCGCAGGTAATACTGAAGGACAATCACTAACCCTAGGTCCCCACGTCACAACCACTATAAGGGTATCCCGTGATACTCGGCGCGACCACCCCTTCCCCTTGCTGCCCCGCCCCACAGGCCCAAGGCCTCAGTGTCAAGCAGAGGTGGAGGGGCCTCTGGTCCCAAACTCAGCTGTAGGCCGAGGTCGCAGCCCTTGTTCACAGCCCCAGCTCTCAGCCTCGGTCCCCAGGCCGAACTCTCGGCCCTGTGCCCAGGCCCAGCTCTCAAGCCCCTTTACCCAGGCTGAACACAGCCCATGTCCCTAGGCCCAACTGTCAGCCCATGTCCCCAGGCCCATCTCCCAGGTCCGTCCCCAGGCCGAAATCCCAGCCCCCTTCCTCAGGCCCAACTCTAAGCTCCTGTCCTCAAGCTCCAAAACCTGCCCCCAGGATGAACTCTCAGCCTCTGTCGCTAGGCCCAGCTCCCAGCTCCTGTCCCCAGGCCAAACTCTCAGCCCTGTCTCCACGCACTGCTCCCACCCCCAATGCCAGACCTAACTCAAGCCT
>NC_052151.1:225438122-225479135 GCF_902713615.1 Scyliorhinus canicula | reverse complement strand
CAGTGTGATACAGAGACAGGAACTGTGCACAGTGACTCCCAGTGTGATACAGAGACAGGAACTGTGCACAGTGACTCCCAGTGTGATATAGAGACAGGAACTGTGCTTTGTGACTCCCAGTGTGATACAGAGACAGGAACTGTGCACAGTGACTCCCAGTGTGATACAGAGACAGGAACTGTGCACAGTGACTCCCAGTGTGATACAGAGACAGGAACTGTGCACAGTGACTCCCAGTGTGATACAGAGACAGGAACAGTGCACAGTGACTCCCAGGTGTGATACAGAGACAGGAACTGTGCACAGTGACTCCCAGTGTGATACAGAGACAGGAACAGTGCACAGTGACTCCCAGTGTGATACAGAGACAGGAACTGTGCACAGTGACTCCCAGTGTGATACAGAGACAGGAACTGTGCACAGTGACTCCCAGTGTGATACAGAGACAGGAACTGTGCGCAGTGACTCCCAGTGTGATACAGAGACAGGAACTGCTGCACAGTGACTCCCAGTGTGATACAGAGGCGCGGGTTTCCTCCAGGTGCTCCGGTTTCCTCCCACAGTCCAAAGATGTGCGGGTTAGGTGGATTGGCTGTGATAAATTGCCCCTTAGTGTCCAAAAAGACTAGGTGGGGGTTGCTGGGTTATGGGGATAGGGTGGAAGTGTGGGCTTAAGTGGGGTGCTCTTTCCAAGGGTCGGTGCAGACTATGGGCCGAATGGCCTCCTTCTGCACTGTAAATTCTATGTTCTAACTCCACCAACCACTGCTCCCACGACAGATATTTCTATACACACCCATTTCTCAACACTTATTTCTTAAAGGTACACTCACATGACAACCGAATGATTTGGCGCACTGTGTACAGTTTGGGTCTCCCTAACCCCAGGAACGTTTCCCCGGCGGGAGTGCAAGAAAGGTTTCCGCGGGTGGATCCTGGTGTGAGTGGATTGTGCTGATGAGGACCGATTGAGGAGATTGGGCCGCTAGGCGCTGCAATTTGGGAGGTTGAGATGCGGCCCCGTTGAAAGAGGTGCAATTGATCAGGGCTTCCACCAGGTCATTGCGAAGAGGCCTTTTCTACTGTTCCCATAATCACCCCCACCACCCCCTCCCCAGCCCACTGCACAGACATACTCCCCACCGCCCCCCCCCCCCCCCCCCCCCACCCCACAGCTGCGCGGTCTTGAACTAGGGGAGGCTTCACATTTTGGATGAAGATGCGGAATCTTGGGGGGGGGGGGGAGTCTTTGGGATTCCAGACCCCAGGATGGCTCATTGAGAATTAGCTTTGCTGCCTCACGGCGCCAGGGTCCCGGGTTCGTTTCCCGGCTTGGCTCATTGTCTGCGCACGTTCTCCCCGTGTCTGCGTGGGGTTTCCTCCGGGCGCTCCGGTTTCCTCCCACAAGATGTCCAGGCGAGGTGGACTGGCCGTGATAAATTGTCCCTCAGGGTCCACAAAGGTTGGGCGGGGTTGCTGGGTGGCGGGGGCAGGGTGGAGATGTGGGCTTAGGTAGGGTGTCCTTTCCCAAGGGCTGGTGCAG
Source organism: Scyliorhinus canicula (assembly GCF_902713615.1). Taxonomy (NCBI): domain Eukaryota; kingdom Metazoa; phylum Chordata; class Chondrichthyes; order Carcharhiniformes; family Scyliorhinidae; genus Scyliorhinus; species Scyliorhinus canicula. The sequence continues at coordinate 225,477,592 of NC_052151.1, read as the reverse complement.
AGCCGATGGGCCGAAGGAACTCCTTCTGCACTGTAAACGCTCTGATTCCGCGCTGTGGGTCTGTCGGGAGATATGTATTTGGACACCGATGGCATTGAGGGATAGGAGGAGTGGGGGAGGGAGGAAATGGCGGAGGGTTTAACGGATCATCCCCGATTGGGGCGAAGCAGCAGCTCCCTCTTCCTCCCCGTCATCCCCATTTCCGAATTTCCTCCAGAGCGACTTTCAAACTTTGCCTCGCCTCTTTCAGTAAACACACACTACCAATGGGTCTCTCAGTAAAATATTAATGGAATCTGGAGTTCTGACAACACTCCAGGGACAAAGACATTGCACCGACCGATAGTGAATCGCGTGACCTTTGCTTTGGGTTTCTGATAGGGCTGGGTGTGAGACCGTTGCTACGGGTTTTGAACAACTATAAACTTTAATCAGGAGCTTTTCAATAGGTTCACGGGCAGCTTTTGATCTTCGGCCTTGAAACAGCCTCACTATCGAAGTTGATTAGAAGAGGAAGTCATTAATAGAAGGTCATTATTAGAGGATATTGGGAGGCAGAAATTATTGAGAGGGTGCTAACTGGGGGTATTAGAAAGGGGGGTGTTAATAGGAGTGGATTTATCCACTCCCCTGTCAGGGGCCGAGGTGGAGATGGTTAGCAGTTTCAAATTCCTAGGGGCGCACATCTCCAAAGATCTGTCCTGGTCCACCCACGTCGACGCTATCACCAAGAAAGCACAACAGCGCCTATACGTCCTCAGGAAACTAAGGAAATTCGACATGTCCACATTAACCCTTACCAACTTTTACAGATGCCCCATAGAAAGCATCCTATCGGGCTGCATCACAGCCTGGGTATGGCAACTGCTCGGCCCAGGACCGCAAGGAACTTCAGAGAGTCGTGAATACCGCCCAGTCCATCACACGAACCTGCCTCCCATCCATTGACTCCATCTACACCTCCCGCTGCCTGGGGAAAGCAGGCAGCATAATCAAGGATCCCTCCCACCCGGCTTACTCACTCTTCCAACTTCTTCCATCGGGCAGGAGATACAGAAGTCTGAGAACACGCACGAACAGACTCAAAAACAGCTTCTTCCCCACTGTCACCAGACTCCTAAACGACCCTCTTATGGACTGACCTTATTAACACTACACCCTGTCTGCTTCACCCAGTGCCGGTGTTATGTAGTTACATTGTATATATTGTGTTGCCCTATTATGTATTTTCTTTGATTTTCTTTTCTTCCCACCTACTGTTGAGCTGCTCGCAGAAAAATACTTTTCACTGTACCTCGGTACACGTGACAATAAACAAACCCAATCCAATAACAGTGTCCTACCTCAGTTAGAAACTTTATTGGTGCCAAAGATGTCTGCCTCCAGAGGCAGCCTCATGGCATAGTCACCTGAAATCCAGATGTGTCAGTCACATTTCAAAATCGAACCATCCCCCTTTTCATACAAAACGAAAGATACAAAATCCACCAGTGAACAAAAAGTACATTTGCATGCAGAATCCTGTGTGACTGTGAGTTACCCAGATTACCCACGACACACACCCACGTTTCTCATTTCGTTGCACTGATGCAGTCGACAACCACCTCGTGGTCACCTCGAATATTGTCTCCCTCTCACTGGGCTTTTTCCGTTTCCCCGCTCTCCGTCGGCACATTTATCAGTTGCCAATCCAAGCTTTAGACTTGCTTCAGCAAAGGTGAGTGAAACTTGTGTTCCCATCTATAATCTGGGACTCCAACGGCCTTTGGCGCCCGCCGCCCGGTGCTGGCCGAAAGGCCTTCGCCGGTCCGCGCATGCGCTGGTGCGTCAGCGGCCGCTGACTTCACCACCGGCGCATGCGCGGTGGGGGGGTCTCTTCCGCCTCCGCCATGATGGAGGCCATGGCGGCGGTGGAAGAAAAGGAGTGCCCCCAGGGCACTGGCACGCCCGCCGATTGGTGGGCCCCGATCGCGGGGCTGGCCACCATGGGGCACCCCCCCGGGGTCCGATCGCCCCGCGCCCCCCCCCCCCCAGGACCCCGGGGGCCCACTCCCGCCGGCACCAGAGGTGCTCCAATTCCCGTCGGCGGGATTGGCCTGTCAGGGGCCGGACTTTGGCCCATCGCGGGCCGGAGAATCGCCGCGGGGGGCCCGCCATCCGGCGGGGCGCGATTCCCGCTCCCGCTGATTCCCGGGTGGCGGAGAATTCCGGCCACGGCGGGGCCGGGATTCACGCCGGCCCCGGGCGATTCCCCGACCCTGCGGGGGGTCGGAGAATTCCGCCCCATAACTTCCTTTGTGACATTGCATTTGGCTGTTCGACTAACTTGTCCTCTTGGTGTGACTATGGTCCCATCTTACAGCCACAACCTTACTTTTGAGGACTACATTTCTGTTGAAACGTTGAGCTACATCTCAGAAATCTGTGGAGATCATTTCATTGCCGAACCTTTTCCTTTGTCCTTTTGCAGCAGCTGTCTGCAGATTTGTACATTTTTCGGAGCTGTGTCTTCTCTGTGGCCAGTGTCTGTCTAACACTTCTTGGTCACTTGATACCCTCTCTGCGACCATCAAGGGAACTGTGGGGTCGCTCTCGTGCCTAAGACTAATTGATCTTGGGCAGCACAGCGGCGCAGTGGTAAGCACTGCAGTCTCACGGCGCTGAGGTCCAGGTTCGATCCTAGAGGTCACTGTCCATGTGGAGTTTACACATTCTCCCCGTGTTTGCATCGGTTTCGCCCCCACAACCCAAAGATGTGCAGGGTAGGTGGATTGGACGCGCTAAATTGCCCCTTAATTGGAAAAAATGAATTGGGCACTCTAAATTGATTTTCAAAATAATAATAAGACTAATTGATCTTTAAACAGATATTTTTTTAGTTTCCCAAATTCACATGCCTGTGCCAGCTGCGTTACTGCTGGCACATACTGTTCAACGGTCTCATTTTCACTCTGAACTCTAGTGTTGAATACATATCGCTCATCTGCAACATTCACCTGAGGTCTTAATGCGCATTCAAGGAGCTGGGAGTGGAAAACTTACTGCAGCCACTTGTATTAAAACAAACTTAGTAACTCTCTCACAGCCCTTTAATAAAAGCAAAATACTGCAGAGGCTGGAACTCTGAAATGAAAACAGAAAGTGCTGGATCAACCCAGCAGGTGTGGCAGCATCTGTGGACGGGGAAGCATAGCTAACATTTCTGATCTACAGAATTGTAGATGGTAGAAATGGAAAGAAGTATAAAGTTGGGAAGGGGACGGAGGAGGTTGGGAGGTTGGGGGGAGGGCATCTTTGTTTGCAGTCCCTTTGTTGTTTCGGATTCACTTTTCCTTTGTCCTTTTGCAGCAGCTTTCTGCAGATTTGAAAATTTATTTTTAGTCATGTCGTCTCTGTAGCCAGTATTTGACTTGTAGATTTTTTTACAGCAGTATTTTTTTCCTTCTGCTGATCTGAACTTTTCTGTGTTCCTAGCTTCTCAATGCATCTGTTCCGGACTCCGGAAATCTGTTTTTTTACCCCATTTTCTGACACCGTGTTCTGAGTATAAGGGCGGCAGTCTTTCATCATTCCGCCCCTCCAGAGGCGGCCATGTTGCACAGTCACGTAACGAGAGAAAACATGCTGTGTCCACAAAGCCGTAAGAAATAGAATCATAGAATTTACGGTGCAGAAGGAGGCTATTCGACCCATCGAGTCTGCACCGGCTCTTGGAAAGAGCATCCTACCCAAGCCCACACCACCACCCTATCCCCATAACCCAGTAACCCCACCCAACACTGAGGACATCTTCGGACACTAAGGGACAATTTAACACGGCTAATCCACCTAACCTGTACATCTTTGGACACTAAGGGACAATTTAACACGGCCAATCCACCTAACCTGCACATCTTTGGACACTAAGGGACAATTTAACAAGGCCAATCCACCTAACCCAGTGGTGGGCAAACTATGGCCCACGGGCCGCATGCGGCCCGCCAAAGGTCTTTATGCGGCCCACCAAGATCAAGTCATTAAAAAAAAAAAAATTTTTAATTTTTTTTTTTTAATAAGGTTAATGTGGGGGGCTGTTGGGTTACTGGTATAGGGTGGATACATTGACTTGAGTAGGGTGATCATTGCTCGGCACAACATCGAGGGCCGAAGGGCCTGTTCTGTGCTGTACTGTTCTATGTTCTATATGAGGCGCCCAGAATCATAACCGGTGTGAAGCGCCATTTTTGAAAAGTAGAGAAAAAGAGGGCTAAAGGCAGGATGCCGCCGGGGGAAGCGCTGAGGTATATGCCGCACGCTAATTGGTTACAACCGGGACTATTAATTAATATACTATGCGGCCCTTTAAAATTGTGAATTTCTGAATGTGGCCCTTGCACGGAAAAGTTTGCCCACCCCTGGCCTAACCTGTACATCTTTGGACACTAAGGGACAATTTAACACGGCCAATCCACCTAACCTGTACATCTTTGGGCACTAAGGGACAATTTAACACGGCCAATCCACCTAACCTGCACATCTTTGGACACTAAGGGACAATTTAACACGGCCAATCCACCTAACCTGTACATCTTTGGACACTAAGGGACAATTTAACACGGCCAATCCACCTAACCTGTACATCTTTGGACACTAAGGGACAATTTAACACGGCCAATCCACCTAACCTGTACATCTTTGGACACTAAGGGACAATTTAACACGGCCAATCCACCTAACCTGTACATCTTTGGACACTAAGGGACAATTTAACACGGCCAATCCACCTAACCTGTACATCTTTGGACACTAAGGGACAATTTAACACGGCCAATCCACCTAACCTGTACATCTTTGGACACTAAGGGACAATTTAACACGGCCAATCCACCTAACCTGTACATCTTTGAACACTAAGGGACAATTTAACACGGCCAATCCACCTAACCTGCACATCTTTGGACACTAAGGGACAATTTAACAAGGCCAATCCACCTAACCCAGTGGTGGGCAAACTATGGCCCACGGGCCGCATGCGGCCCGCCAAAGGTCTTTATGCGGCCCACCAAGATCAAGTCATTAAAAAAAAAAAATTTTTAATTTTTTTTTTTTAATAAGGTTAATGTGGGGGGCTGTTGGGTTACTGGTATAGGGTGGATACATTGACTTGAGTAGGGTGATCATTGCTCGGCACAACATCGAGGGCCGAAGGGCCTGTTCTGTGCTGTACTGTTCTATGTTCTATATGAGGCGCCCAGAATCATAACCGGGTGAAGCGCCATTTTTGAAAAGTAGAGAAAAAGAGGGCTAAAGGCAGGATGCCGCCGGGGGAAGCGCTGAGGTATATGCCGCACGCTAATTGGTTACAACCGGGACTATTAATTAATATACTATGCGGCCCTTTAAAATTGTGAATTTCTGAATGTGGCCCTTGCACGGAAAAGTTTGCCCACCCCTGGCCTAACCTGTACATCTTTGGACACTAAGGGACAATTTAACACGGCCAATCCACCTAACCTGTACATCTTTGGACACTAAGGGACAATTTAACACGGCCAATCCACCTAACCTGTACATCTTTGTACTGTGGGAGGGAACCGGAGCACCCGGAGGAAACCCACGCAGACACGGGGAGAACGTGCAGACTCCGCACAGACAGTGACCCAAGCCGGGAATCGAACCTGGGACCCTGCAGCTGTGAAGCAATTGTGCTAACCACTATGCTACCGTGCTGCCCAAATAGGAACGGGGGGGGGAGACGATTCAGCCCCTCTAGCCTGCCCTGCCATTCAACAGGTTTAGGGGCTGGTTTAGCATGCTGGGCTAAATAGCTGGCTTGTCATGCGGAACAATGCCAGAAGCCTAGGTTCAATTCCCGTACCAGCCTCCCCAAACAGGTGCCGGAATGTGGCGACTAGGGGCTTTTCACAGTAACTTCATTTGAAGCCTACTCGTGACAATCAGCGATTTTCATTCACAGGATCTTGGTCGATCTGACATTCCTGACGTCAACCTTCCTGCCCTTTCACGGAAGCCCTTGACTCCTTCACTGATCAAGAACCACAGCCTTAAATATACACAGCTCTCTCTGGGCGAGGGGTTCCCAACAACCCCCTGAGGGAAGAAGTTCCCGCGGATGTCAGTCTTAAATTGGCTTCCCTTTATTCTGAGGCTCTGCCCTCTGTTCCTGGACACTCTCGTGCTGGGCAACGTCCTTCCGTCCTTGTTGGAACTGAGGTTTTCACACTTGGCCAAGGGGAGACAAAGGGGGAAATAGTTCCCGACCATATCCAGCAAGGCCTGGGCAACATTCAGACATGGGCTGATGTTACGTGTACCACACAAGTGCCAGGGAATGACCATCTCCTACAAGAGAGGATCTAACCATCGGCCCTTGACATTCAACGGCGTTACCATCGCTGAATCCCCCACATCCTGGGGGTTACCATTGATCAGAAACTGAACTGGACCCAGCCACATTAATACTGTGGCTACCAGGGCAGGTCAGAGGCTGGGAATCCTGCGGAGAGTAACTCACCTTCTGACCCCCCCAAAGCCTGTCCACCATCTACAAGGACACAAGTCAGGAGTGTGATGGGAGACTCTCCACTTGCCTGGATGAGCGCGGCTCCAACAACACTCAAGAAGCTCCGCACCATCCAGGACAAAGCAGCCCCGCTTGATTGCTGCCCTTCCACAAACATTCACTCCCTCCCCCACCGACGCACAGTGGCAGCCGTGTGTCCCATCTACAAGATGCACTGCAGCAACTCACCAAGGCTCCTCAGGCAGCACCTTCCAAACCCACGGCCACCTCCATCTAGAAGGACAAGGGCAGCAGATACCTGGGAACCCCACCACCTGGAGGTTCCCCCTCCAAGTCACTCCCCACCCTGACTGGGAAATATATCGGCCGTTCCTTCACTGTCGCCGGGGGCAACAGCCAGGAACCCCCTCCCTAACAGCACAGTGGGTGCACCTACACCTCAGGGACTGCAGCGGGTTCGAGAAGGCGGCTCACCCACCACCTTCTCGAGGGGCAATTAGGGATGGGCATCGAATGCTGGGTCATTTCCCGGGAAGACCCCGGGAAGAGATCAGCCTTGATCTGACTGAACGGCGGAGCGGATTCGAAGGGCTGAATGGACGACTTCTGCCCCGAATTCCCATGTCCCTATGGTCCGGTCAGGTTTCCAGGGAGGTCGGGGGAGGTGGGGGTGGAGGAGTCGGGATTGAAAGGGTGGAGCGTGGGAGAGGTGGCAAGGGACGGCCCAGAGAAAACACAGACGTTATAAAAAGCAAATACAGATTGTGCTGACTCACCGGCAGGAACAACTGCCCTTCCCGAGCCTACCTCGGCGGGAGGGGGCGGGGGGGGCTGGGCAGGGCTGTCGGCCTAGTGCCAAAAGGGCTAGGCCTGAGCCGCGGTCGGCTACGCCCCTTCACAGGAGGGGGTAGAGTCCAAGGGGCGAGTCCCTCGCCATCGCTCTCTCTGTCTCACTCTGTCTCACAGTCGGACTCGCTGCACAGAACCTTCCTCAACTCTTTCTCGGTCGGTTTGCCCAGTCGCGATCTTGGACAGCAGTAAGTTCGGGCCTACTACAATCGCGGCCATTCCCAAGCCTGCGCGAGCAGGGCAAAGGGGATGAGACGTTTGCCAAATTCGCGGGCGACATTTTTCTCTTCATCATTTTACAAAGCGGGTGTTTTTAAGAACGTTTGAACCCTCTGTTCTCCCCTTCGCTCCCCCCCCCATCTCCTCCCTCACGCTCGCTACGTGGTCCGACTCTCTCTTCCCTCCCTCACACTCTTACCCTTCCTCTGTTTCTTTCTGCGTCCTTCCCTCCTTTAGTCCCCCGCCCCGACTCTGTTTTATCCCTTTACTTTTTCCTTCTTCTCTCAAACGTTCTCTCTACTTCCCGAAACATCTCTCATCTCTCCCTCTCTCTCTCTACTGATAGGCTGCACTGTCAGAGGGTCTGTACTGAGGGAGTGCTGCACTGTCAGAGGGTCTGTACTGAGGGAGTGCTGCACTGTCAGAGGGTCAGTATTGAGGGAGAGCTGCACTGTCAGAGGGTCAGTACTGAGGGAGTGCTGCACTGTCAGAGGGTCAGTACTGAGGGAGTGCTGCACTGTCTGAGGGTCAGTACTGAGGGAGTGCTGCACTGTCAGAGGGTCAGTACTGAGGGAGTGCTGCACTGTCAGAGGGTCAGTACTGAGGGAGTGCCGCACTGTCAGAGGGTCAGTACTGAGGGAGTGCTGCACTGTCAGAGGGTCAGTACTGAGGGAGTGCCGCACTGTCAGAGGGTCAGTACTGAGGGAGTGCTGCACTGTCAGAGGGTCAGTACTGAGGGAGTGCTGCCCTGTAAGAGGGTCAGTACTGAGGGAGTGCCGCACTGTCAGTGGGTCAGTACTGAGGGAGTGCCGCACTGTCAGAGGGTCAGTACTGAGGGAGTGCCGCACTGTTAGAGGATCAGTACTGAGGGAGTGCTGCACTGTCAGAGGGTCAGTACTGAGGGAGTGCTGCACTGTCAGAGGGTCAGTACTGAGGGAGTGCCGCACTGTCAGAGGGCCAGTACTGAGGGAGTGCTGCACTGTCAGAGGGTCAGTACTGAGGGAGTGCCGCACTGTCAGAGGGTCAGTACTGAGGGAGTGCTGCACTGTCAGAGGGTCACGACTGAGGGAATGCCGCACTGTCAGAGGGTCAGTACTGAGGGAGTGCTGCACTGTCAGAGGGTCAGTACTGAGGGAGTGCCGCACTGTCAGAGGGTCAGTACTGAGGGAGTACTGCACTGTCAGAGGGTCCCTAAGAGAGCACTGTGCTGTCTTTGCCTTGTGCACCCTCAGATCGTTCAGCCCCTCGCGCCTGTTGCACAGGAACAGGAAGCTGTCCATTCAGCCCCTCGAATCTGTTGCGGCACTCAATGAGATCAGGGCTGTGGTCCAATTTGCAATTGGGTAACTGGAAAGTGGGAGTTTGTTTGCGGACTTGTGGGCCTGGGAAGAGTTGATCCTGACTTTAACGCTCGGATATTCTGTTGTTCTTACCTTGCAGTGCCGGAGTACAGCATCACATACTTCCCCGTCAGAGGTAAGTTGGTCCTCGTGTTTAGTGGAAGTTTGGGAGTTTGTGTGGGTGGGGTGGGGGCAGTGATTGTGTGGGTCTGAATGGCTGTGTTCGTGTCTCCTTCCTTCCGCCCACCACCCTCTCTCCCCCCCCCCCCCCCCCCCCCCCCCCCCCCCCCCCCCCACCCCCCCACCCTTCCCGCACCCCCAACACAGGCCGTTGTTCCTCGATGAGAATGTTAATGGCTGACCAAGGCCAGACCTGGAAGGAGGAGGTGATCAGCAAAGACGAGTGGACCAACGGCAACATGAGAAATTCCTGCGTGAGTATAGGGAGGGTGCCGGGCTGGAGGAGTCAATCGTGCGGCCACCATCCTGTCCCCTAGGTCTGTATGCAGAGCAGGCAAGGCCGAGAAGCCTCGGCCTACTGAATCAATTGGCCAAACTCACACCCGATGCATTTCCAACCCCACAGGCACGCAGCAGGCAAGGCCTGGGCTCCTTCCTCGGCCTACTGAATCAGTTGGCCAATCGCACACCCCATGTGGTGCTGAGTCCCACAGACACGCAGCAGGCAAGGCCTGGGCTCCTTCCTCGGCCTACTGAATCAGTTGGCCAATCGCACACCCCATGTGGTGCTGTCCCACAGACACGCAGCAGGCAAGGCCTGGGCTCCTTCCTCGGCCTACTGAATCAATTGGGCAATCGCACACCCCATGTGGTGCTGTCCCACAGACACGCAGCAGGCAAGGCCTGGGCTCCTTCCTCGGCCTACTGAATCAGTTGGCCAATCGTACACCCCATGTGGTGCTGTCCCATAGACACGCAGCAGGCAAGGCCTGGGCTCCTTCCTCGGCCTACTGAATCAGTTGGCCAATCGCGCACCCCATGTGGTGCTGAGTCCCACAGACACGCAGCAGGCAAGGCCTGGGCTCCTTCCTCGGCCTACTGAATCAATTGGCCAATCGCACACCCCATGTGGTGCTGAGTCCCACAGACACGCAGCAGGCAAGGCCTGGGCTCCTTCCTCGGCCTACTGAATCAATTGGCCAATCGCACACCCCATGTGGTGCTGGGTCCCACAGACACGCAGCAGGCAAGGCCTGGGCTCCTTCCTCGGCCTACTGAATCAATTGGCCAATCGCACACCCCATGTGGTGCTGGGTCCCACAGACACGCAGCAGGCAAGGCCTGGGCTCCTTCCTCGGCCTACTGAATCAATGGGCCAGAGTCAATCCTGGGCCTAGCTCTGGATTAGACTGAATCTCATCTCAATGTCGGGCGGGCACAAGGGATGGGCCTAAGTATCTCAATTCACCCTCAATTCACCCTCTTTCCGTTTCTTTCAGGCCTTTGGGCAACTGCCTAAGTTCTCAGATGGTGACTTTGTTCTGGTCCAGTCCAATACCATCCTTCGCTACCTTGGCAGGCAGCACGGTAAGTACATGGCACAATCTGCACACCACCGCAGCTCAACATCCCCGCTAACATCACATGGTGGGCGGGTGGGGGGGGGGGGGGGGCAGCGGGGAGAGAGGAGCACCTCCTGGGAAGCCTGCTCCTGGGCCTGGCCCGGGTGGCCACCAACTGGCCCAGGCAACAGGCGGCCGAGGGGATTGCATGGCCTGATGGTCCGGCCCTCCTCTGCAGCCGCATTCCAGGCTGGGTGGCCTTGGAGGCTTTGCAGGCCTTCCGTGGCCAGTGACCATCGCTAGGAGGCAAGGGTGCGTGAACCCCCCCCCCCCTTCCTCCCCCCCACTCTCCCTCACAGGAACAATATTTTGCAGCAGGGTAGCATGGTGGTTAGCATAAATGCTTCACAGCTCCAGTGTCCCAGGTTCGATTCCCGGCTGGGTCACTGTCTGTGTGGAGTCTGCACGTCCTCCCCCTGTGTGCGTGGGTTTCCTCCGGGTGCTCCGGTTTCCTCCCACAGTCCAAAGATGTGCAGGTTAGGGTGGATTGGCCGTGATAAATTGCCCTTAGTGTCCAATATTGCCCTTAGTGTTGGGTGGGGTCGTTGGGTTGCGGGGATAGGGTGGAGGTGGTGACCTTGGGTAGGGTGCTCTGTCCAAGAGCCGGTGCAGACTCGATGGGCCGAATGGCCTCCTTCTGCACTGTAAATACTATGAAATATCTTTGAAATATTCCTTTCGATGTTTCATTTTAGTCACCCCGCTCCACCCACTTTTTTGTTTGATTTCTTGACCCTTTGTTTTATTGAACAGTATATATCTGACTAGCTGAAGCCTGAGGCCTAGCTAATTGTAATGAGCCTGAATTCTCCCCAGTTGACTAAAGCCTGCAGCCGCGGCTGGGTGAGAGCTCAGGGTTGTCTGATTGGCCAAAATGCCTGGCTAACTGTTTGCGACTGGCTAAAACCTGAGACCCACGGTTCCTGACGAGCTGAAGCCTGAGGCCTACCTCCGGCTGATTAAAGCCTACGACCTACTATTCCCAACTGACTGAAGCCTGAGGCCTACTCCAGGCCGATTGAAGCCTCAGGACAGCTGTGCCCAACTAGCTGAAGACTGAGGCTCACTGTTCCTGGCTGGCTGAAGCCAGGTGTCAATTGTCCCTGACCGTTTGGCATGAGGCCTATTGTCAGGAACTGGATTAAGCCTGAGGCCTATTGTTTTCAATTGGTTGAAGTCTGAATTACACTGGTGAAGCCTGCGAGCTACTGTGCCTGACTGGTTGAAATCTAAGATCTACTGTCCCTGACTATTTTCAGGAACTAGTTTAACACCGACGGACTGAAGCCTGAACCATACTGTTCCTGGCTGTTTGAGGCCTGAGGCCTACAGTTGATGAATGGCTGAAACCTAAATCCCACCCTTCCAGACTGACTGAAGCCTGCGGCCTACTCTTCCCTGCTGTCTGAAACGTGAGGACTGCTCTTCCTAACTGACTGCATTTTTACGATCCCAGTTGATGCTACAACTGGACGGGAAGATTCCAAGATGGAACCCTGGCTGAAAAACCCATAACTTTTACTTTTTAAAATATAAAATGCGGAGGAGCAGAGTCACGGGGCCGCTAATTAGTTTTAATAACAAGGGACCTTTACTAAACATGAAAAAATTTGATAATGATACAATACTCCTTTACTCCCCCCCTTGGTTTGTCAATTACACATAGGTCTAAGGATTAACACTGATTACAAAGATTAAAGATTATCATTATCTTAATCTACAATGGTCTCCTTAGCACAAAGTCCCTTTTGAGCAGACAGGATGTCTGTGAACAAATACACTCTGCACTCTGAGCCACAAGTGAATGTTTGCGACTATCTCCTCAGAATCCACCCACATGATTGTTAGGTGAGTTTCCAAACTCCACTCCCAAAAACCACGCTTCAAAATCCTCTCTTGTAATATTGCTTTGCCTTTGTGGTTTGCATTCCGAAATCCAGTCCAGGTTTTCCACTTTTAATAGATTATCCGGTCCAGGATTACACAGGGTTTGGGGGTTTCGACTACTATGCCAACTGCTCACAATTGCTTTATCTCTCGATTCCCAGATTGGAATAAAATGGCATCAGCTGCTTGACTTACCTTCAACGGCTGCTGTCCCAGATGAAATCTAGTTGCTGCAATTGCCTCTTTAACTCAGAACACTTTGATTACTCTTCCTAGAATTCTTCTGAACAATACCACGGTCTCTGTTCACTTAACTTCAGCCGTCTTAATCATTCGTTCTGCCCCCAATACCCTGCTTATCTGCAACATAACTTGTACTTTAGGAAGCCTGTAACTTTGTACCTCCCACCCTGTCCATTAATTCTTCTGGCAGGGTTGAGAGATCTTTATTCCCCAAGGTCCCGTCTCCAAGTGCCAACAAATTCAGTGAAAACTAAAACTTTGCGACCTTACAAGGCCCCAGTTGCTAAGCAACAACCACATGCTTAAGCCTTTTAGTTACTCTTCACGCTGTAGCCCTCTCTAAGCACAACAAAGACACAGTTGCAACTGAACCAACCCACAAACATACAAGCACCTTTGTCCAGCATTAATCTAACTATAGGCTTTAGCTTTCCAGGCACAGAAACATTAAATTAAATCCACTTTAAACTATGATTTATAAGAACATAAGAACTAGGAGCAGGAGTAGGCCATCTGGCCCCTCGAGCCTGCTCCGCCATTCAATGAGATCATGGCTGATCTTTTGTGGACTCAGCTCCACTTTCCGGCCCGAACACCATAACCCTTAATCCCTTTATTCTTCAAAAAACTATCTATCTTTACCTTTAAAACATTTAATGAAGGAGCCTCAACTGCTTCACTGGGCAATGAATTCCATAGATTCACAACCCTTTGGGTGAAGAAGTTCCTCCTAAACTCAGTCCTAAATCTACTTCCCCTTATTTTGAGGCTATGCCCCCTAGTTCTGCTGTCACCCGCCAGTGGAAACAACCTGCCCGCATCTATCCTATCTATTCCCTTCATAATTTTATATGTTTCTATAAGATCCCCCCTCATCCTTCTAAATTCCAACGAGTACAGTCCCAGTCTACTCAACCTCTCCTCGTAATCCAACCCCTTCAGCTCTGGGATTAACCTAGTGAATCTCCTCTGCACACCCTCCAGCGCCAGTACGTCCTTTCTCAGGTAAGGAGACCAAAACTGAACACAATACTCCAGGTGTGGCCTCACTAACACCTTATACAATTGCAGCATAACCTCCCTAGTCTTAAACTCCATCCCTCTAGCAATGAAGGACAAAATTCCATTTGCCTTCTTAATCACCTGTTGCACCTGTAAACCAACGTTGTGCGACTCATGCACTAGCACACCCAGGTCTCTCTGCACAGCGGCATGCTTTAATATTTTACTATTTAAATAATAATCTATCTAATGTTTACCAATCTAAATAGAAATCCCTTAAAACTACCTTATTTTCCCAACCAAATAGAACCCATAGAATCCCGACAATGCAGAAAGAGGCCATTCGGCCCAGCGAGTCTTCACTAACCCTCTGAAAGATCACCCTACATAATCCCATTCCCTCGCGCCATTCCCATAACCCTACCTAACCTTTGGACACTTAAGGGGCAATTTATCGTGGCCAATTCAACGAACCTGCACATCTTTGGGCTGTGGGAGGAAACCGGAGCACCCGGAGGAAACCCACGCACACACGGGGGAGAATGTGTAGACTCCGCACAGAGAGTCGCCTGAGGCCCCTGGCGCTGTGAGGCAGTGGTTCTAACCGCTTTGCCATCGCACCGCCCAGGGTGCACAGCCTGAGGCCTACTGCTCCTAACTGGTTGCAGCCTGAGGCCTACTTCCCAAGCTAGCTACAGCCTGAGGCCTACTTCCCAAACTAGCTACAGCCTGAGGCCTACTTCCCAAGCTAGCTACAGCCTGAGGCCTACTTCCCAAGCTAGCTACAGCCTGAGGCCTACTGCTGCTGACTGGTTGCAGCCTGAGGCCTACTTCCCAAACTAGCTACAGCCTGAGGCCTACTGCTCCTGACTGGTTGCAACCTGAGGCCTACTTCCCAAGCTAGCTACAGCCTGAGGCCTACTGCTGCTGACTGGTTGCAGCCTGAGGCCTACTTCCCAAACTAGCTACAGCCTGAGGCCTACTGCTCCTGACTGGTTGCAGCCTGAGGCCTACTTCGCAAACTAGCTACAGCCTGAGGCCTACTTCCCAAGCTAGCTACAGCCTGAGGCCTGCTGCTCCTGACTGGTTGCAGCCTGAGGCCTACTTCCCAAACTAGCTACAGCCTGAGGCCTACTTCGCAAACTAGCTACAGCCTGAGGCCTACTTCCCAAGCTAGCTACAGCCTGAGGCCTACTGCTCCTGACTGGTTGCAGCCTGAGGCCTACTTCCCAAGCTAGCTACAGCCTGAGGCCTACTGCTCCTGACTGGTTGCAGCCTGAGGCCTACTTCCCAAACTAGCTACAGCCTGAGGCCTAGGTCTGTTCCTGACTGGCCGCAGCCTGATATTCCTGTCAGGCAGGGCCTGAAGCCGACGCCACCTCGACGTCACTCAACTCACTCACGTGGCTCAGATAAATATTTTGGCATTTTCCTTTTGCTCAAGACCTGTACGGGAAGGACATTAAAGAGGCCACGCTGATCGATATGGTGAATGACGGAGCTGAAGACCTGCGCGTAAAGTACGGGATTCTGATCTTCAAAGAATACGTGAGTCGTTCTTAACTGTGTAAACTCTGGACGTAAATGTCAGCCTCAGTTGGTGAGAGGTGGCATAGGGCCCGATGGCCAAGCGAGTCGCTTCACACGTGACACAAAGCTTTGCTTATATTCTTATCTGGAGAAACTGTAACGTTCTCGGAAGCTGGGTTACGAGAAAGGCCTTCCCCGGCCGACAGCTTGTGGAACTTTATCAGCGTACCAGGAGCACAGATTTGTCAAAGTTCCTGGAGTGCCCACCCTCTGACGCGTCCTTGGTAAGATGTTCTCTCACGTTATCTTTACAATTTCCTGACAGGAAACTGGCAAGGAAGCTTTCATCAAGAATATCCCAGCAGAGCTGAAACCCTTCGAAGATATACTGGCAAAAAATAATGGCGGGAAGGACTTTCTCGTGGGGAAGAAGGTAGAAAATCCAATTATAACCCGTGTCGGGGTAATGTAGAGGGAGCTCTACACTGTATCTAACCCGTGCTGTACCTGTCCTGGGACAGCTCGATGCTGACACTGGGTATAAAGTGGGGGACACACTGTCAGGGTAATGTAGAGGGAGCTCTATACTGTATCTAACCCGTGCTGTACCTGTCCTGGGAGAGCTCGATGCTGACACTGGGTATAAAGTGGGGGACACACTGTCAGGGTAATGTAGAGGGAGCTCTACACTGTATCTAACCCGTGCTGTACCTGTCCTGGGACAGCTCGATGCTGACACTGGGTATAAAGTGGGGGACACACTGTCAGGGTAATGTAGAGGGAGCTCTACACTGTATCTAACCCATGCTGTACCTGTCCTGGGAGAGCTCGATGCTGACACTCGGTATAAAGTGGGGGACACAGTCAGGGTAATGTAGAGGGAGCTCTACACTGTATCTAACCCGTGCTGTACCTGTCCTGGGACAGCTCGATGCTGACACTGGGTATAAAGTGGGGGACACACTGTCAGGGTAATGTAGAGGGAGCTCTACACTGTATCTAACCCGTGCTGTACCTGTCCTGGGACAGCTCGATGCTGACACTGGGTATAAAGTGGGGGACACACTGTCAGGGTAATGTAGAGGGAGCTCTACACTGTAACTAACCTGTGCTGTACCTGTCCTGGGAGAGCTCGATGCTGACACTCGGTATAATGTGGGGGACACACTGTCGGGGTAATGTAGAGGGAGCTCTACACTCTATCAGCACCCATTCCCCCTGCCCACACGCCACCCCCCCACACGCTCCCCGTTACAGACAGGCCCCCAGACGGAAGATTAACCTTTGGTGCATGTTTGCCCAAGTGTTGCGCTGGCCCAGAGGTGGGTCAAGGGTTTAGTACATATTTGAGGTGCGTTCAAACTCCATCCCACCACGGGGTGACAGATCAACGCCCCCCTGCACAGCTCACGGCGCCTGAGGGTCACCTGACCCCCTCCCCCGCACCCCCCTCCCCCCCCAGAACCCCCATCAAAGACCCCATCAGAAACGCCTAGCTGAAAGCTGAAGGGCAGTCTGGGCAGTGTGGGTGAATGGCCACTGCATTTTTACTTACCATCCCTTGACCTCTGCTGCCTCAGACAAAAAAGTGTTTAAAGCAGCAGTCGGTTCCAAGTGTCAGAGGACCCGGGCCTTGTACATTTCAAAGGGCTTGAAAACCCTGGAAATGAAAATCCGCTGGTCAATTTCACATCGCAATCCGTTGCATTAGCCAGTTATTGATGGTTTGATTACTCCGGAGACAGGTGGATTGATTACCTTTCTTGCCCTTCGTGCTTGAATACATCTCCACTAGCCTACTTTGATGTTGCCCTCAATGTGTATAAACACTCTCGTTATGATTGACAGCTCCTCACCATATCAAAAGGAGCTAAGTAATTTCACTTCCTCTTTTATCACAGTAGAAAGCATTTAGCTGCTTTTGTGGGCGGGGGTGGGGGAGGGGCACGATTTGCATTTTAGGCCTGTCAGGAGAATCCAGGCCAGTGTAACATGGGAGCGCTCAATGTTGACACTCACTAATTCGCTCCTCTCGCTCTCCCTCTTGCTCCATAGATCTCATATGCTGACTATAACCTGGTAGACCTCCTCTCTAACCTTGAGGTGCTGTCGCCGGGATGCCTGAAGGTCACGCCCCTCCTGAAGGCCTACGTGGAGCGTGTCCTCGCCAGGCCTAAACTCAAGGCCTACCTAGAGTCCGACGCTCACAAGAAGGTGCCCATCAACGGCAACATGAAGCAGTGAGCGTGAGCGAGTGGCGACTTTGAAGAGAGATGTCGGGGCCCCTGGAGACAATCCTAGCTCGGCCTCACGACCTTTGGCCCCAGCTTCTGGCCATCCAAGCCTATTGGCACGGGGTTTGTCACGGTTATTTGTGGACTGAAATAAATTTCCTGGAATAACTTCCATTGTTGCCTGAAGCATTTTCTCTCACTTTGTTGCACTCATCGAATCTGGTTCCACATGGTTCCCTAGTGTTGCTCAAAGAGTCATCCCCTATTTATGGAGCTGTGAGTGAGATATCATCACTCCAGCACTTGGCTCTGTCATCAATTGATATATTTGTAACATCCTCCAGATCCTACAACCCTCCCTATCTCTGAAACCTCCTCCAGTCCCTACAACCCTCCCTATCTCTGTAACCTCCTCCAGCTCCCACAACCCTCCCTATCTCTGTAACCTCCTCCAGCCCCTACAACCCTCCCTATCTCTGTAACCTCCTCCAGCCCCTACAATCCTCCCTATCTCTGTGACCTCCTCCAGCCCCTACAACCCTCCCTATCTCTGTAACCTCCTCCAGCCCCTACAACCCTCCCTATCTCTGTAACCTCCTCCCGCGCCTACAACCCTCCCTATCTCTGTAACCTCCTCCAGCCCCTACAACCCTCCCTATCTCTGTAACCTCTCCAGCCCCTACAATCCTCCCTATCTCTGTGACCTCCTCCAGCCCCTACAACCCTCCCTATCTCTGTAACCTCCTCCAGCCCCTACAACCCTCCCTATCTCTGTAACCTCCTCCAGCCCCTACAACCCTCCCTATCTCTGTAACCTCCTCCAGCCCCTACAATCCTCCCTATCTCTGTAACCGCCTCCAGCCCCTCCAACCCTCCCTATCTCTGTAACCTCCTCCAGCCCCTACAACCCTCCCTATCTCTGTAACCTCCTCCAGCCCCTACAACCCTCCCTATCTCTGTAACCTCCTCCAGCCCCTACAATCCTCCCTATCTCTGTAACCTCCTCTAGCCCCTACCACCCTCCCTATCTCTGTAACCACCTCCAGCCCCTAAAACCCTCCCTATCTCTGTAACCTCCTCCAGACCCTACAACCCTCCCTGTCTCTGTAACCTCCTCCAGCCCCTACAACCCTCCCTATCTCTGTAACCTCCTCCAGCCCCTACAACCCTCCCTATCTCTGTAACCTCCTCCAGTTCCTACAACCCTCCCTATCTCTGTAACCTCCTCCAGACCCTACAACCCTCCCTATCTCTGTAACCTCCTCCAGCCCCTACAGCCCTCCCTATCTCTGTAACCTCCTGCAGCCCCTACAACCTTCCTATCTCTGTAACCTCCTCCAGCCCCTACCACCCTCCCTATCTCTGTAACCTCCTCCAGCCCCTACAACCTCCCTATCTCTGTAACCTCCTCCAGCCCCTACAACCCTCCCTATCTCTGTAACCTCCTCCAGCCCCTACAACCCTCCCTATCTCTGTAACCTCCTCCAGCCCCGACAACCCTCCCTATCTCTGTAACCTCCTCCAGCCCCTACAACCCTCCCTACCTCTGTAACCTCCTCCAGCCCCGACAACCCTCACTATCTCTGTAACCTCCTCCAGCCCCTACAAACACTCCCTATCTCTGTAACCTCCTCCAGCCCCTACAACCCTCCCTATCTCTGTAACCTCCTCCAACCTCTACACCCCTCCCTATCTCTGTAACCTCCTCCAGCCCCTACAACCCTCCCTCTCTCTGTAACCTCCTCATGTTGATATAACTGCTGGAGAAGTCAGATGCCGAGATGGACCCTGGTTGATCAATCATTTATTTTTTGTTTCGAAATGTGGATGAACAGTCGTACGACGGTCGATGAGAATTTAACCAAAAGAATGAAACATTAATGAAGCAGGAAAAGATTGAACGCGCTATTCCTTCAACCCACCTATACCTTTGCAGATATATACAGTAACGTTAACACAAGTTCCCAACTCTCCCTTATGCTCTAATCTTGTCAGTAACGACCACAGCGGCTGATGCGGAAGGAATAGCGAGCCACCGCGGCACAGGATGGGGGAGGGGGACCCGACCACGGGCCTGCCGACCGTGGGGGCACCTCCAGGGGCAAGATTCCCCCCCGCGACCCTACCCCCCCAGGACCCCCGGAGCCCGCCCGCGCCGCCAAATCCCGCCGGTAAGGGCCCTGCTCTAATTTACGCCGGCGGGACCGGCTACAGACGGGCAGGACTCTGGCCCATCGCCGGCCGGAGAATTCGGGCGGCCCCGGCGCCCATTGAGTCGCGCCAGACCCCGCCATTCTCCCAGGCGGGCGGCGTGACTCACGCCGGGCCGGTTTGTTGGGAGGATGGCGGGGGCGGGATTCACGCGATTATCCACCCGGCGGGGGGGGGGGGGGGGGGGGGGTCGGAGAATCCCGCCCCAAGTATGCCAAGAGGCGAAATGTGGCCAAACAATCTGAAACCAAGGACCAGGGGCGGGGTTCTCCCCTACCCGGCGGGGCGGGGGGTCCCGGCGTAGCGGAGTGGAGCCGACGGCCTGTGGCACCCGCTGGCCGGCGTCGGGGCTGGCCGAAAGGCCTTCGCCGGTTGGTGTGAGTCCGCGCACGCGCCAGAGTCACCACCAGAGCATGTGCGGTGGAGGGGGGGGTCTCTTCCGCCTCCGACATGGTGGAGGCCGTGGTGCCGGCGGACGGAAAGGAGTGCCCCACGGCACAGGCCCGCCCGCCGAGCGGTGGGCCCCGATCGCGGGCCAGACCACCGTGGGGGCACCCCCCGGGGACCAATCGCCCCGTGCCCCCCCCCAGGACTCCAGGGCCTGCTCGCGCTGCCTGCTCCCGCCGGCACAGAGGTGGTTTAAACCACGTCGGCGCGATGGGCCTGACGACGGCGGGACTTCGGCCCTGTGCGGGCCGGAGAATCGCCGCGGGGGGACCACCGACCGGCGGGGCCCGATTCCCGCCCCCGCCGATTCCCGGATGGCGGAGAATTCCGGCCACGGCGGGGGGCGGGATTTATACCGGCCCCGGGCGATTCACCAACCTTGCAGGGGGTCGGAGAATTCCGCTCCAATTTCCACCCAAAACAACTTCTGTGCATTTCTAATTAAGTCTGCCCCCCTTACCCCCCCCCCCCCCCCCCCCCCCACCCCCCTCAAGACACTTCTCTCCCTTGAACTCTGGCTTTCACGTGAGGGTTTGTGAACTCCACCAGGAAAAACATGCCATGGAATCGTTTCCCTAACAAAGCATATCCCGAGGTGTCTTCACCAAGAATCCACTTCCAGGATTTCAACCTCTCCTCTCAGTATTTCCCCCGTCTTTTTGAATTGATTTATTATTGTCACATGTATTAGTATACAGTGAAAAGTATTGTTTCTTGCAGGCTGTACAAACAATGCATACCGTACATAGGGAAGGAAGGAGAGACTGCAGAATATAATGTCACAGTTATAGCAAGGTGTAGAGAAAAGATCAACTGAATACGAGGTAGGTCCATTCAAAAGTCTGATGGCAGCAGGGAAGAAGCTGCTCGTGAGTCGGTTTGTACGTGACCTCAAACTTTGGTATCTTTTTCCTGACGGAAGGGGGTGGAAGAGAGTATGTCCGGGGTGCGTGGGGTCCTTAATTATGCTGGCTGCCTTTCTGAGGCAGCGGGAATTATAGTCAATGGATGGGAGGCTGGTTTGCGTGATGGACTGGGCTACATTAACGACCTTTTGTAGTTTCCTGCGGTCTTGGGTAGAGCAGGATCCATACCAAGCTGTGATACAATCAGAAAGAATGCTTTCTATGGTGCATCTGTCGAAGTTGGTGAGGGTCGTAGCTGACATGCTAAATTTCCTTCGTCTTCTGAGAAAGGAGAGTCGCTAGTGGGCTTTCTTAACTATAGTGTCGGCGTGGGGGGACCAGGGCAGGCTGTTGGTGACCTGTACACCTAAAAACCTGAAGCTCTCGACCTTTTCTACTTCGTTCCCATTGACGTAGATGGGGGCATGTTCTCCACTACGCTTCCTGAAGTCGATGACAATCTCCTTCGTTTTGTTGACATTGAGGGAGAGATTATTGTCGTCAAACCAGTTCACCAGATTCTCTATCTCATTCCTGTACTCTGTCTCATCATTGTTTGAAATCCAACCCACTACGGTGGTATCATCAGCAAATTTGAAATCGAGTTGATGGGAATTTGGCCACACAGTCATCGGTGTACAAGGAGTATAGTAGGGGGCCGAGGACACAGCCTTGTGGGGCACCGGTGTTCAAGATGATCGTGGAGGAGGTGTTGTTGCCTATCCTTACTGATTGTGGCCTGTGGGTTAGAAAGTTCAGTCACAGGAACAGGAGGAGGCCCCATTCAGTCCCTTCTCCAGCCTGTTACACAGGAACAGGAGGCCCCATTCAGCCCCTTCTCCAGCCTGTTACACAGGAACAGGAGGCCCCATTCAGCCCCGTCTCCAGCCTGTTACACAGGAACAGGAGGAGGCCCCATTCAGCCCCGTCTCCAGCCTGTTACACAGGAACAGGAGGAGGCCCCATTCAGCCCCTTCTCCAGCCTGTTACACAGGAACAGGAGGCCCCATTCAGCCCCGTCTCCAGCCTGTTACACAGGAACAGGAGGCCCCATTCAGTCCCTTCTCCAGCCTGTTACACAGGAACAGGAGGCCCCATTCAGTCCCTTCCCCAGCCTGTTATACAGGAACAGGAGGCCCCATTCAGCCCCGTCTCCAGCCTGTTACACAGGAACAGGAGGAGGCCCCATTCAGCCCCTTCTCCAGCCTGTTACACAGGAACAGGAGGAGGCCCCATTCAGCCCCTTCTCCAGCCTGTTACACAGGAACAGGAGGCCCCATTCAGCCCCTTCTCCAGCCTGTTACCCAGGAACAGGAGGAGGCCCCATTCAGCTCCTTCTCCAGCCTGTTACACAGGAACAGGAGGCCCCATTCAGCCCCTTCTCCAGCCTGTTACACAGGAACAGGAGGCCCCATTCAGCCCCTTCTCCAGCCTGTTACACAGGAACAGGAGGAGACCCCATTCAGCTCCTTCTCCAGCCTGTTACACAGGAACAGGAGGCCCCATTCAGCCCCTTCTCCAGCCTGTTACACAGGAACAGGAGGAGGCCCCATTCAGCCCCTTCTCCAGTCTGTTACACAGGAACAGGAGGCCCCATTCAGCCCCTTCTCCAGCCTGTTACACAGGGACAGGAGGCCCCATTCAGCCCCTTCTCCAGCCTGTTACACAGGAACAGGAGGAGGCCCCATTCAGCTCCTTCTCCAGCCTGTTACACAGGAACAGGAGGCCCCATTCAGCCCCTTCTCCAGCCTGTTACACAGGGACAGGAGGCCCCATTCAGCCCCTTCTCCAGCCTGTTACACAGGAACAGGAGGAGGCCCCATTCAGCCCCTTCTCCAGCCTGTTACACAGGAACAGGAGGAGGCCCCATTCAGCCCCTTCTCCAGCCTGTTACACAGGGACAGGAGGAGGAGGATTGTGACCGGCGGGGGAGAGAGGGAGATGGCACAATGTTGCAGGCGGACGGGGAGATGATACATGAGGCTGAATCCTCGACTTGCCCTACGTTAGGGTGCAGCTACTCCACATTGCAAGGGGGGGCAGCACAGAGTCAGATTAGCCTGGTCTCAAAAGGAGCGGCTTAAGTTGCAATGATTTGCCGTGAACACTTGGATGGAGCTGAATCGCGGAAGCTTCTGAGCAGCCGCCCATCCTCCACCCTGTGAACTTAGAGCCTTTGGTTGCATTCCAACGTTGGCATGGCTACCAACCTCTGACACGTGGTTGTGGAGGGGGGCAAAGGGAAGATTCTCTCGCTCTCTCTCTCAAACCCGCTTGGTCAGTCGAAAGGTTGAGAGAAAGCGGTGTGCTTGCAAACGAACTTTCTGCAACTTTCTCTTCCCTTCCTGCGATTGCTCCCTCGTGCCTCGCAATCAGTGAGTTTAAACTATGGGGGGGGGTGTGTGTACAGCCGAGTGGGCACTGCTTTGCAAATACTTTCTGATAACCGTTCTCTCCTCTGTGCCCTCCCTGTCCTCCCTTCACTTTCCCCCTCTCCCTCTCGTGCTCTCTCATTTCCTCCTGCTCGCTGTCTCTCCCTCTTTCACTGTCACGCACCCTCATCCTCTCCCCCCCCACCTCTCCCTCCCTCTCACTCTTTCTCTCTCCCTCCCTCTCCCTCTCTCCCTGTCACGCACCCTCGTCCTCTCCCCCCCCCCACCCTCTCCCTCCCTCTCACTCTTTCTCTCTCCCTCTCTCTCCCTCTCTTACCCCCTTCCCTCTCTCCCCACTCTGCTCTTTCGCCTTCCCGCCACATTCTCTCCATCCACCTCCTCTTTCATTTCCTCTTCCCTCGCTCACTGTCACCCTCTCCCTCCCTCTCACTCTTTCTCTCTCGCTCGCTTATCCCCTTCCCTCTCTCCCCGCGGTCTCTTGCCTTCCCCCCACACTCTCTCCATCTCTCTATCCACCTCTTTCTCATTCCCTCCTCCCTCGCGCACTGTCACCCCTCCCTCTCTCTCACTTTCTCTCTCCTTCACCCCTTCTTTCTCTCTCCTTCCCTCTCTCCGCTGCCCTCTTTCCTTCCTCTCCCTCTCCTTCTCTCCATCCACCTTCTCTCTCATTCCCTCCTCTCTCGCTCACCGAAACCCTCTCCCTCCCTCTCTGCTTCTCTCCCTCCCTCATCCCTTCCCCGCTCCCTTCCCACCCTCTCTCCCTCGTCCCCTCCCCTCTCTCACTTTCGCTCCCTTCCTCTCTCCCTCTCTCACCCTGTCCGCCTCATTCCCTCTTTCCCCTCCAACCCTCCTTCTCTGTCCTCCCTCTCTCTCTCTCTCTTTCCTCCCTTCTTTTTTCTCTCTCTCTCCTCTCTCCCTCTTTCTCTCTCTCCTTTCACACTCTCTCTTTCCCTCCCTCACCTTTGATGGGGGAGAGAAGGCGCAAGCAGAAGTGGAACCAGATTTAACCCTCCGATTTCCTGTTTTCTATTCCAGTGTCAGAATACACCATCATCTACTTCCCAGTCCGAGGTAAGACCCCCCAGTTCCTGGGTTTGGGTTGATGTGTTGGAATGGTGGGGGAGATGTTTCGGGAGGGGGATTGGGGGGGGGGGTGGGGTGGGCAATGCGCAGAATTCCCTCTGAGCTCTGATTCTCTGCATTTTGTGTCTCACTCCTCCTCCCCCACCTCCCACACAGGCCGTTGCGCGGCGATGAGGATGCTGTTGGCCGACCAGGGGCAGGTCTGGAAGGAGGAGGTGATCGGGATGGATCAATGGAGTGACGGAGTCCTAAAAAAGACATGTGTGAGTGAAGATGCAGGGGCAACCGGGCGGGGGTTGAAGGAATCGATGTGGCCCCCACTACACACACACACGCACAGACCAGGAAACACCAATGCACATAAATCAGGAAAGGCGCAGGCTTCAATTGCGGCCTAGTGCTCAGATGGCCAATCTCGCACCCACTGCGGTGCTGAGACCCAGCCATACACATAAATCAGGAAAGGCCCAGGCTTGAATTACGGCCTAGTGCTGAGGTGATCAACCTGACACCCAGTGAGGTGCTGAGACCCCCCCCCCCCCCCCCCCCCCCCAGCCCTACACATTAATCAGGAAAGGCCCAGGCTTCAATTGCGGCCTAGTGCTGAGGTGGTCAATCTCACACCCAGTGTGTTGCTGAGACACCCCCCCCCCCCCCCCCCCAGCCCTACACATTAATCAGGAAAGACCCAGGCTTCAATTGCGGCCTAGTGGTGAGATGATCAATCTCAAACCCAGTGCGATGCTCAGAACCAGTTCCACCCCCCCCCCCCCCGACACCCATCGCCCCACCTCCCCCTTCCATTCCCCGCTCCACACCCCTTCCTGCCCACACACGGAAGGCCCAGGCTTCGATCACGGCCTGGCGCCGGGTTTCCAAACTCGCACCCACTGCGGTATTGAGCAACGCACCCCTCCTCCCTTCCCCCACCTCTCTCTTCCCACTCACAGGTCAGGGAAAGTCCAGGCTTCAATCATGGCCTCGTGCTGAGACACACACACACACACACAGAGCTGGAAAGAAACCTCCAAAGGGAGGATGATTCGCCATGGCGATTAGAGTCATGGGAATCGCTGCGCCGAGGAGGCCATTCAGCCTGTCACGTCTGTGCTATCCTCACCTGCCACTCCACTCTGTACCCTGCGACCCGGCCCATCCTGGTATCGAACGTTCCTCGCAAGTCTATTGTGTGGCACTATATCAAGTGCCTTCCAGAGGGCTGTGTCGCACATCAAATGAAATCCTCCTTGCCCTGCGGAACATTCCAGAACGGTCAGCACCAATCAGCGTTGAGTATCAGCTGAGGTCTGGAAATCTGACCATAGCCTGCCAGCCAAGTCCATCAAGAGGTGTCATCACTAATGTCAGACCCAACTTCACAACCGCAGGCCACCTCTGTAATACCTTCTTCTTATCAGTCTTTACCCCCTCTAGTGTCTGAATTAACCCCCCCCCCCCACCCCTTTTTAACTGAAATACCCTGTGTGGTCCCCGATCGGGCCTACTCCCTCTCCGACCACCTGTTCAGTATTTGCGTGCCACTGAGAGACTTTTTGGGTCCCCTGTATTGTTAGCTGCCGGCCTCTACTCCAGCTCTCTCTTGGCCTCTCATTACATTTTCCCTCCCCTCCCCTCCCCTCCGCCCGAATCGTCTCCATTCAGCCCAACCCGCTCGGTATATTATCAGCCTGAAATCTGCACAATCTTACTTTTGTCTCAGTACATTTTCCTCCCGTGGATCGCCCATTGGCTAACATTGTTCCGCTGCAGATTTCTTTGACAAATGTTTGAGTCCAGTTTCCAAAGTTCAGTCCAATCTCCACTTGTTGAACTTGGTGCCCCTCCAATTAATGATTGAGGTGAAAGAGCACAGGGCTGTTCTACTGTTCCAAATCAAACCCCCTCCTCCTCTCCTCGGCAATGGTCTAAGTCGGCAACGCTCGAATCACAACCACAGGGCCATATTGCGCCCCGGGCTGAGTTGCTGATGGGATATCCCGGCCACGCTGCCATCCCTTGTCCCCAGCTCCCGACCACCGCCCCCACTCCACCTCGGCCGCAGCTCGTCCGCTGCGGAAGCCTTCGTCCCAGGCCCCGGATCACTCCAGGTTCGACCGTTCCCACCCTCTCCAGGGAGCTCCCCCCACATCCCAGCTCCGCGATCTTCAGCTCTGCCAAGATCAGCTACCCCCCCCCCCCCCACCGCCCCGCCACCCCATCCAAACACACGGCACAGCCCCATTCACCCATCACACACCCCCCAACCCCACCCTCTGCTCGTTGTCCCAACTGACTCCCTATCTCTGTAACCTCCTCCAGTCCCGACAACCCTCCCTATCTCTGTAACCTCCTCCAGTCCCGACAACCCTCCCTATCTCTGTAACCTCCTCCAGTCCCGACAACCCTCCCTATCTCTGTAACCTCCAGCCCCTACAACCCTCCCTATCTCTGTAACCTCCAGCCCCTACAACCCTCCCTATCTCTGTAACCTCCAGTCCCTACAACCCTCCCTATCTCTGTAACCTCCAGTCCCTACAACCCTCCCTATCTCTGTAACCTCCTCCAGTCCCGACAACCCTCCCTATCTCTGTAACCTCCAGTCCCTACAACCCTCCCTATATCTGTAACCTCCAGTCCCTACAACCCTCCCTATATCTGTAACCTCCTCCAGTCCCTACAGCCCTCCCTATCTCTGTAACCTCCTCCAGCCCCTACAGCCCTCCCTATCTCTGAATCCTCCTCCAGCCCCTACAACCTTCCATATCTCTGAAACCTCCTCCAGCCCCTACAACCTTCCCTATCGCTGTAACCTCCTCCAGCCCCTACACCCCTCCCTATCTCTGCAACCTCCTCCAGCCCCTACACCCCTCCCTATCTCTGCAACCTCCTCCAGCCCCTACACCCCTCCCTATCTCTGTAACCTCCTCCAGCCCCTACAACCCTCCCTATCTCTGTAACCTCCTCCAACCCCTACAACCCTCCCTATCTCTGTAACCTCCTCCAGTCCCTACAACCCTCCCTATCTCTGCAACCTCCAGCCCCTACAACCCCCCTGTCCCTGTAACCTCTTCCAGTCCCTACCACCCTCCCTATCTCTGTAACCTCCTCCAGCCCCTACAACCCTCCCTATCTCTGTAACCTCCTCCAGCCCCTACAATCCTCCCTATCTCTGTAACCTCTTCCAGTCCCTACAACCCTCCCTATCTCTGTAACCTCCTCCAGCCCCTACAACCCTCCTTATCTCTGTAACCTCCTCCAGCCCCTACACCCTTCCCTATCTCTGCAACCTCCTCAAGCCCCTCCAACCCTCTCTATCTCTGTAACCTCCTCAAGCCCCCTACAACCCTCCCTATCTCTGTAACCTCCTCCAGCCCCTACAACCCTCCCTATCTCTGTAACCTCCTCCGAGATCTCAGAGCTCCTCCAGTTCCGGCCTCTTGAGCCTGCCTCGATTTGAATCGCTCCCCCATTGGAGGCCGAGCCTCCAGCTGCCTGGTGGCTCGAGCTCTGGGACCCCCATCCTTCCTCCCTCAACATTCCCGTCCCTCTCTCTCCGCCTTTAATTACTGCCTTGCGTCCATACTGCCTGTCCTCCAATAACAAATCTGATATTACTGAGGAGCCAGCGTTAAGGAAGCCGACTGACGGTTGTAAAATGTCTCAATTCCTCGCGGACTGATGTATTTTCTCTTCCCACATTTCTTTCAGCTGTTTGGCCAACTGCCGAAATTCAAAGATGGGGACTTTGTGCTTTTCCAATCCAATGCCATTCTGCGCTACTTGGCCCGCAAACACGGTTAGTACCTGGCAAAATCCGCGCACTGCCAATACACAGAACCAGGATAACCCTGTATCAATACCAACGGTATACCACCGCTTGGCGCCTGTGGCCTACCTGCCTCTCAGGAGCCTGGGACCGACTGTCCTGTGAGAATCTGATGCCTAATTGACCGGCTGAGACCTGCCCACCTGGCTGCAGGCTGAGGCCTACCTGACTGGCTTAAGCCTGAGGCCTTCCCACCTGACTGAAACCCAAGGCCTGCTTGCTCGGGTGAAGCCTGAGGCCTGCATGCCTTGCTGGAGTCTCGACACCTGAGAAATTGATGCGAAGCCCGAGACCCGCCCAGCGGCCTGGGGCCGACATGCCTGGTTGGAGCCTGAGGGCCACCGGTCTGAGGCGCACCCAGCTGACAGCTGCCGGCCAGTGCTGGTCTCCAATCCAAAATGTGCATCGCTGAGGCATATTGAAAAGAAATTGGGTTGAAGATGTAGTGGGCAATTCCGGGGTTAACAGCCTGAGGGTAAAACTGCTCGCACTGAGTCAGAGGTATACGCCCACAGCCTGTCCTGAGTTACTTTGTCCTATTCAGACGTAAGCTCGTTCATGGGAATAAACAGGACACCCCTGTTCAGCCGGGGCGATTCACTCAAAATCCATTGTCCTATGGGACACGCCTGTCGGACCAGCCATTAGCCCATTATGGAGTTGAATGGCCTCTTTTGTTTGTAAGTTGGAGTTTATTCGCATATTCGTAGCATGGCTCCGTTCTTCATGGGAGTGGCCAATCAAAAGCCCAGATAGTGATGATGACTTCAATTCTGGACAAGTCCAGACAGAACCGTTGTTGAGGGGCTGGGCGGAACTCAGAAAAAAAAAACAATCCTGTCCGAACAGATGGAGGGTTTGCAGGATGCCCGGGAGAGAGCACGAGACCGACGATGAAGGAGCTTCACAAACAGCAGGAATAAGTTCTGTAACGCAAAGTAGCATTTTGTGCCTGTCCGTGTAAGTGGAATGAGAACTGTACGTTCATTGTAAATGCTTTTAATGGGAAATCGTGTGTTAGGGTTTTGTTTTAATATTTTTATTAGGGTATTTGCAAGTTTCTATAATGATAACAACAACAGTGGCATAAACATGGTACAATGGAATACTGCATCTGCTGACATTTTAATTTTCCCCGAGAAAGTCGACGAACGGCTGCCACCTCCGGGTGAACCCGACCATTGACCCTCTTGAGGCGAAGTTTATTTACTCGAGGCTGAGAAACCCAACCATGTCACTGACCCAGGTCTCCACACTCGGGGGGCTTCGAGTCCCTCCACATTAACAAGATCCGTCTCCGGGGTTACCAGGGAGGCTGAGGCCAGGACGTCGGCCTCTTTCGCCCCCTGAACTCCCGGCTCTTCCGACACTCCAAAGATCGCCACCTCCGGACTCGGCCCCACCCGTGTTTTTAGCACCGTGGACGTTGCCTTCGCAAAATCCTGCCAAAGCCCTCTAAGGCTCGGGAAGGCCCAAAACATGTGGACATGATTGGCTGGGCTTCCCGCGTACCTCGCACACCTGTCCTCTACCCCGAAGAACTTACTCATCCTAGCCGCTGTCATGTGGGCCCGGTGGGCTACCTTAAACTGTATCAGGCTGAGCCTGGCGCACGATGAGGAGGTATTAATCCTGCTTAGGGCATCCGCCCACAGACCCGCCTCTGTCTCTCCTCCTAGCTCGTCCTCCCACTTGCCCTTAAGCTCCTCTACCGGAGTTTCCTCCGCCTCCAAAAGCTCCTGGTAAATATCCGATACCTTCCCCTCTCCCGCCCAGGCCCCCTCTCCCTCCCCGGCCCCTCTCCCTCCCCGGCCCCTCTCCCGCCCAGGCCCCTCTCCCACCCAGGCCCCTCTCCCACCCAGGCCCCCTCTCCCTCCCAGGCCCCCTCTCCCTCCCAGGCCCCCTCTCCCTCCCAGGCCCCCTCTCCCTCCCAGGCCCCCTCTCCCGCCCAGGCCCCCTCTCCCGCCCAGGCCCCCTCTCCCGCCCAGGCCCCCTCTCCCGCCCAGGCCCCCTCTCCCGCCCAGGGCCCCTCTCCCGCCCAGGGCCCCTCTCCCGCCCAGGGCCCCTCTCCCGCCCAGGCCCCCTCTCCCACCCAGGCCCCCTCTCCCGCCCAGGCCCCTCTCCCGCCCAGGTGTTAGGCTGAAGGGAGGCGCGTCAGTTCTTGTTAGGTTCAAAGTTTAGAAGTTTGAATATTGTTTTTAATCTTTGGTTGCAATAGTATTGTCTGTAAATGGAACCAAGTTATATTTCTAACTCCATCACTTCTGGAGCCATTCCCTCTCTTCAAAAATAAAAAATAAACCTTGCGGCCCTGTTCCAGCATCTCAGTTACTGTCGGGATCTTGTCAATCACTAAATATTTTTGGTTCATTCAAGACCTGTACGGGAAGGGCGATAAGGAGGGCGCACAGATTGACATGGCAAACGCCGGAGTGGAAGATCTGAGGATCAAGTACGCAATTCTCATCTACAAAGATTACGTGAGTCACTCTGATCGACGAAAGGTTTCACGGGATTCGATATCTCAGTGGCAGCGGGAATGGGACTAAGCAGAGGCGCGGATGTCAGATGATGCAGATTATCTGAATCCCACTCACGATGCGCCATACGGCGCATCAGGGCAGGAACATCGCCCAAGTGGGTGCGTGCAAGTGGGGTAACAGGGTTACATCGCGATGACGTTACAAACACGGAAAGTTCCGAGCCCCTGGAGCTTTGAAGGACAAAAGGTAGGGGCTCATGGGCCGCACGGGAGCACGGTGCTTAGCACTGTTGCTTCACAGCTCCAGGGTCCCGGGTTCGATTCCCAGCTTGGGTCACTGTCTGTGCGGAATCTGCACGTTCTCCCCCGTGTCTGTGTGCGTGGGTTTCCTCCGGGTGCTCCGGTTTCCTCCCACGGTCCAAAAGACGAGAAGGTTAGGTGGATTGGCCGTGATAAATTGTCCCTTAGTGTCCAAAAAGACTAAGTGGAGGTACGGGGATAGGGTGGAGGTGTGAGCATAGATAGGGTGCTCTTTCCAAGGGCCGGTAGAGACTCGATGGGCCGAACGGCCTCCTTCTGCACTGTAAATTCTGTGATAAATGTTAAAATATTGGACGGAATGAGGAGGGAGAAATAGTTCCTCTGATGCGGGTGGGTGGGACCTCCGGGGGACGAGGTGATGGCGCATGCAGTACGGCACCCCCTCAGTACTGACCCTCTGACAGTGCAGCATTCCCTCAGTACTGACCCTCTGACAGTGCAGCACTCCCTCAGTACTGACCCTCTGACAGTGCGGCACTCCCTCAGTACTGACCCTCTGACAGTGCAGCACTCCCTCAGTACTGACCCTCTGACAGTGCGGCGCTCCCTCAGTACTGACCCTCTGACAGTGCAGCACTCCCTCAGTACTGACCCTCTGACAGTGCAGCACTCCCTCAGTACTGACCCTCTGACAGTGCAGCACTCCCTCAGTACCGACCCTCTGACAGTGCAGCACTCCCTCAGTACTGACCCTCTGACAATGCAGCACTCCCTCAGTGCTGACCCTCTGACAGTGCGGCACTCCCTCAGTACTGACCCTCTGACAGTGCGGCACTCCCTCAATACTGACCCTCTGACAGTGCAGCACTCCCTCAGTACTGGCCCTCTGACAGTACGGCACTCCCTCAGTACTGACCCTCTGACAGTACGGCACTCCCTCAGTACTGACCCTCTGACAGTACGGCACCCCCTCAGTACTGACCCTCTGACAGTACGGCACCCCCTCAGTACTGACCCTCTGACAGTGCGGCACTCCCTCAGTACTGACCCTCTGACAGTGCAGCACTCCCTCAGTACTGACCCTCTGACAGTACGGCACCCCCTCAGTACTGACCCTCTGACAGTGCTGCACTCCCTCAGTACTGACCCTCTGACAGTGCAGCAGTCCCTCAGTACTGACCCTCTGACAGTGCAGCACTCCCTCAGTACTGACCCTCTGACAGTGCGGCACTCCCTCAGTACTGACCCTCTGACAGTGCAGCACTCCCTCAGTACTGACCCTCTGACAGTGCAGCACTCCCTCAGTACTGACCCTCTGACAGTGCAGCACTCCCTCAGTACTGACTCTCTGACAGTGCAGCACTCCCTCAGTACTGACCCACTGACAGTGCAGCACTCCCTCAGTACTGACCCTCTGACAGTGCAGCTCTCCCTCAGTACTGACCCTCTGACAGTGCAGCACTCCCTCAGTACTGACCCTCTGACAGTGCGGCACTCCCTCAGTACTGACCCTCTGACAGTGCAGCACTCCCTCAGTACTGACCCTCTGACAGTGCGGCACTCCCTCAGTACTGACCCTCTGACAGTGCGGCACTCCCTCAGTACTGACCCTCTGACAGTGCGGCACTCCCTCAGTACTGACCCTCTGACAGTGCAGCACTCCCTCAGTACTGATCCTCTGACAGTGCAGCACCCCATCAGTACTGACCCTCTGACAGTGCGGCACTCCGTCAGTACTGACCCTCTGACAGTGCGGCACTCCCTCAGTACTGACCCTCTGACAGTGCGGCACTCCCTCAGTACTGACCCTCTGACAGTGCGACATTCCCTCAGTACTGACCCTCTGACAGTGCGGCACTCCCTCAGTACTGACCCTCTGACAGTAGTTTGTGAAGTTATTCTAACAATTCTTCTTTTCAATTTCCGGAACAGGACACTGGAAAGGAAGATTTCATCAAGACCCTCCCACCTGCACTGAAACCCTTCGAAGATCTGCTGGCAAAAAATAATGGCGGGAAGGACTTTCTCGTGGGGAGCAAGGTAGAAAATCCAATTCTAACTGTATCTAACCCATGCTGTACCTGTCCTAGGAGAGCTCGATGCTGACACTGGGTATAAAGTGGGACACACACTGTCAGGGTAATGTAGAGGGAGCTCTACACTGTATCTAACCCGTGCTGTACCTGTCCTGGGACAGCTCGATGCTGACACTGGGTATAAAGTGGGGGACACACTGTCAGGGTAATGTAGAGGGAGCTCTACACTGTATCTAACCCGTGCTGTACCTGTCCTGGGACAGCTCGATGCTGACACTGGGTATAATGTGGGGGACACACTGTCAGGGTAATGTAGAGGGAGCTCTACACTGTATCTAACCCGTGCTGTACCTGTCCTGGGAGAGCTCGATGCCGACACTCACTAACTCTCTCCTCTCTCTCTCTCTCTCCATAGATCTCCTTTGCTGACTATAACCTGGTCGATCTCCTCTCTAACTTTGAGGTGCTGTCTCCGGGTTGCCTGAAGGCCACTCCCCTGCTGAAGGCCTACGTGAATCGTGTCCTCTCCAGGCCTAAACTCAAGGCCTACCTGGAGTCCGACGCCCATAAGAAGGTGCCCATCAACGGTAATGGGAAGCAGTGAGGTGCGGGGGAATGTCTGCAGAGAAGGTGGGAGCAGCCTGGCCCTCACCTGGAGCCAGGCCCAGATAGGCCTCACGACCTTCGACCCTTTGAGCGCCACTCTGCGCCAGCTCATTGCCGCGACTTATGTCATCGTGAGCCGGGAATCAAAATAAAGTTTCCTTCTGCAGAAACACGTCTGTGAAGCAGGTTTATTTTTCTCTCTCTCTCTCTTTCCACACACGGCTGATCGCACCCTCTCCACCTGGGCTGACGTCAGTTCCATCCTGGGGTCAGAGGTACCATTCAGCCTCCATCTTGACCCCCATGAGGGGGACAAGCACACACTGGGCCGCACGAGACAGGGGTCGCCCTTACAGGGAACCCCATTTAACCCCGAGCTGTCCCGTGTCGCGTGTGTCGATCCGATTCCGTCAGCTGAATTTTGCCTTCACGTCGCTTTGTTCCTGAAACGCGGACAGCGAGGGGGGATGGGGGGGGGGGTCAGGTCCCAACGCCCGATACTGACGGCACGCGGGGTGGTGGGAAGGGGCAGGAAGGGCACTTTCTCCGAGCAGCGGCAGCTGGGGACGGAGGGAAGGGGCCATGAGGTTAACGGCGGGAGGGGTGAGGGGGAGGGAGGGGAGGGGTCCGCGTGGGAGGCAGGGGAGGGGATGGGCGAGGGGGGGAGACTGGAGAGGGAGACAGTGGAGAGGGAGTGAAGGAGAGAGGGAGTGAAGGAGAGAGGGAGAGGAGAGATGGAGCGAAGAGTAGGGGGAGTGAAGGAGAGAGGGAGTGAAGGAGAGAGGGAGAGGAGAGAGGGAGTGAAGGAGAGAGGGGGTGAAGGAGAGAGGGGGTGAAGGAGAGAGGGAGCGAAGAGTAGGGGGAGTGAAGGAGAGAAGGAGTGAAGGAGAGAGGGAGATGGATGGGGTGAAGGAGAGAGGGAATGAAGGAGAGAGGGTGTGAAGGAGAGAGGGAGTGAAGGAGAGAGTGGGTGAAGGAGAGAGGGAGAGGAGAGAGGGAGCGAAGAGGAGGGGCAGTGAAGGAGAGGGAGTGAAGGGGAGAGGGAGAGGAGAGAGGGGGTCAAGGAGAGAGGGGAGAGGAGAGAGGGGGTGAAGGAGAGAGGGAGAGGAGAGAGGGAGCGAAGAGGGAGGGGGAGTGAAGGAGAGGGAGAGGAGAGAGGGAGTGAAGGAGAGAGGGAGTGAAGGAGAGAGGGAGTGAAGGAGAGAGGGAGAGATGGATGGGGTGAAGGAGAGAGGGAGTGAAGGAGAGGGAGTGAAGGAGAGAGGGTGTGAAGGAGAGAGGGTGTGAAGGAGAGAGGGAGTGAAGGAGAGAGGGAGTGAAGGAGAGGGGTGAATGAGAGAGGGAGAGGAGAGAGGGGGTGAAGGAGAGAGGGAGAGAGGAGAGAGGAAGTGAAGGGGGGAAGGAGTGAAGAGGAGAGGGAGAGGAGAGAGGGTGAAGAGGAGAGGGAAGGAGAGAGGGAGAGAAGGAGAGAGGGAGAGAAGGAGGGAGTGAAGAAGAGAGGGTGAAGGAGAGAGTGAGTGAAGGAGGGAGTGAAGGAGGGAGTGAAGGAGCGAGGGTGAAGGGGAGAGGGAGTGAAGGAGCGAGGGAGGGAAGGAGAGAGGGAGAGATGGAGAGAGGGAGTGAAGGAGAGAGGGTGAAGGAGAGAGAGAAAGGAGAGAGGGAAGGAGGGAGTGAAGGAGAGAGGGAGTGAAGGAGAAAGGGAGTGAAGGAGAGAGGGAGGGAAGGAGAGAGGGAGTGAAGGAGAGAGGGAGTGAAGGAGAGAGGGAGTGAAGGAGAGAGGGAGTGAAGGAGAGAGGGAGTGAAGGAGAGAGAGAGTGAAGGAGAGAGTGAGGGAAGGCGAGAGGGAGTGAAGGAGAGAGGGAGTGAAGGAGAGAGGGAGTGAAGGAGAGAGGGAGTGAAGGAGAGGGGGTGAAGGAGAGAGGGAGGGAAGGAGAGAGGGAGTGAAGGAGAGAGGGAGTGAAGGAGAAAGGGAGTGAAGGAGAGAGGGAGTGAAGGAGAGGGGGAGTGAAGGAGAGAGTGAGGGAAGGAGAGAGGGTGAAGGAGGAGAGGGAGTGAAGGAGAGAGGGAGTGAAGGAGAGAGGGGCGAAAGGAGAGAGAGAGGGAAGGAGAGAGAAGATGGATGGGGTGAAGATGGGGAGGGGGTGAAGAGAGGCAGACAGTGAGGAGGGGAGCAGTAGATGATGGGGAGGGGGTGAAGAGAGGCAGACAGTGAGGAGGGGAGCAGTAGATGATGGGGAGGGGGTGAAGAGAGGCAGACAGTGAGGAGGGGAGCAGTAGATGATGGGAAGGGGGTGAAGAGAGGCAGACAGTGAGGAGGGGAGTAGTAGATGATGGGGAGGGGCTGAAGAGAGGCAGACAGTGAGGAGGGGAGTAGTAGATGATGGGGAGGGGGTGAAGAGAGGCAGACAGTGAGGAGGGGAGTAGTATGGTTCTCACCGAGGGCTGTAGCCATAGCAACCAGCACCGTAAGGGTTTGGCGGTGTCAGGCCGGAACACAAGCGATCAGGCAAAGCGGCATGATCAGAGCCTGTACAGTAGGCCGCATATGGGTATGGAGGCGCTGCCGGGGCGTCACAGGGATGGTCAAGGCTGGAGGAGGGAGGGCCACGGGGTCCCACTACAAATCCAAGACACCGCGGACGGTTTGGCGCACAGCTGAGAGGTCTGGACGTGTGATCACGGGCAAAATAACACTCAGGCCCTGAGGAGGAAGAGAGAACAGAAGAAAATAAAATCAGACTCAGATCATCAACAGAGAAAATGCAGCACAACAAATCCAGCCCATCGCATTTGGAGGGTCAGTACTGAGGGAGTGCTGCACTGTCAGAGGGTCAGTACTGAGGCAGCGCTGCACTGTCAGAGGGTCAGTACTGAGGGAGTGCCGCACTGTCAGAGGGTCAGTACTGAGGGTGTGCTGCACTGTCAGAGGGTCAGTACTGAGGGAGTGCCGCACTGTCAGAGGGTCAGTACTGAGGGCAGTGCTGCACTGTCAGAGGGTCAGTACTGAGGGAGCGCTGCACTGTCAGAGGGTCAGTACTGAGGGAGTGCCGCACTGTCAGAGGGTCAGGACTGAGGGAGTGCTGCACTGTCAGAGGGTCAGTACTGAGGGAGTGCCACACTGTCAGAGGGTCAGTGCTGAGGGAGTGCCTCACTGTCAGAGGGTCAGTACTGAGGGAGTGCCGCACTGTCAGAGGGTCAGTACCGAGGGACTGCTGCACTGTCAGAGGGTCAGTACTGAGGGAGTGCTGCACTGTCAGAGGGTCAGTACTGAGGGAGTGCTGCATTGTCAGAGGGTCAGTACTGAGGCAGCGCTGGACTGTCAGAGGGTCAGTACTGAGGGAGTGCTGCACTGTCAGAGGGTCAGTACTGAGGGAGCGCTGCACTGTCAGAGGGTCAGTACTGAGGGAGCGCTGCACTGTCAGAGGGTCAGTACTGAGGGAGTGCTGCACAGTCAGAGGGTCAGTACTGAGGGAGTGCCGCACTGTCAGAGCGTCAGTACTGAGGGAGTGCCGCACTGTCAGAGTGTCTTCACACCAGTCAGTGTATAGATATCTCCCTGAGAGAGAGGTGACTGAGAGACACCAGTCAGTATACAGACTCCTGAGAGAGAGAGGGGACTGAGAGACACCAGTCAGTGTACAGATATCTCCCTGAGAGAGAGAGGGGACTGAGAGACACCAGTCAGTGTACAGATATCTCCCTGAGAGAGAGGGGACTGAGAGACACCAGTCAGTGTACAGATATCTCCCTGACAGAGAGGGGACTGAGAGACACCAGTCAGTGTACAGATATCTCCCTGAGAGAGAGAGGGGACTGAGAGACACCAGTCAGTGTACAGATATCTCCCTGAGAGAGAGAGGGGACTGAGAGACACCAGTCAGTGTACAGATATCTCCCTGAGAGAGAGAGGGGACTGAGAGATACCAGTCAGTGTACAGATATCTCCCTGAGAGAGAGGGGGGACTGAGATACACCAGTCAGTGTACAGATATCTCCCTGAGAGGGAGAGGGGACTGAGACACCATTATTCTGACACAATTAAACTATTGTGTGAAAAGCTTGCCTTTATCATCCCCGTGGTTGGGATGTACTTTCAGCAGAGTGTTCCGTCCTCTTGTGGTGGAAGTGAGAATTGGCCGTGTCCCCGCTCTCGCGTTGCGTGCCCTGGAACAAGAGATGGGTTGAGGGATGAGTTGCAGCACTGCTCGAAGCCTAGCCGCCCCCTTGCTCACCTGCGAAGATGGAGTGAGAATGGCTGGGCCTCAGTCCCAGCGTTCGATCAAGCCGAGTTAGCCTCCGGCTGGGCATCACACACACACGCACGCGCGCAGGGTGGGCGAGAGCCATCAGGCTTCTGCTCAGGCCTTGTCCTGAAGTTGGCCATATCTAATACACAGCGTGACAGTTGAGCACCACATCTGCAGCGCAGACCAGCTCCAGGATTCATATCGGGCCTAGCGTACAACCACACTCCTAAAGAGCAGGAAAGGTCTGGGATTCATATTGGGCCTAGCGTACACCCACACTCCTAAAGAGCAGGAAAGGTCAGGGATTCATATCGGGCCTAGCGTACACCCACACTCCCAAAGAGCAGGAAAGGTCAGGGATTCATATCGGGCCTAGCGTACACACACACTCCCAAAGAGCAGGAAAGGTCTGGGATTCATATCGGGCCTAGCGTACACACACACTCCTAAAGAGCAGGAAAGGTCTGGGATTCATATCGGGCCTAGCGTACACACACACTCCTAAAGAGCAGGAAAGGTCAAAGATTCATATCGGGCCTAGCGTACACACACACTCCCAAAGAGCAGGAAAGGTCTGGGATTCATATCGGGCCTAGCGTACACACACAGTCCTAAAGAGCAGGAAAGGTCTGGGATTCATATTGGGCCTAGCGTACACACACACACACTCCTAAAGAGCAGGAAAGGTCTGGGATTCATATCGGGCCTAGCGTACGCACACACTCCTAAAGAGCAGGAAAGGTCGAAGATTCATATCGGGCCTAGCGTACACACACACACACACACACACACTCCTAAAGAGCAGGAAAGGTCTGGGATTCATATCGGGCCTAGTGTATACACACACTCTTAAAGAGCAGGAAAACAGTTTGGCCCTGATCCAAGGCCCACAGAAGCGTGTTAAGCCGTCGCCAAGGCAATAATGCTCTGTTATTGCCAGGAGAAACACTATACTGGACTGGTACACGAGAAGACCAGGGACTTCACGCGCTTCACCAGTACATGTCAACGACAGTACATGAGGGGGTCACACAGGGGACTAGGCCAAACACACAGATGTGGAAAGCAAACGCACCAGTCATCCAGCTCGACGTCCCGGAATCCCTTCGCAAATGGGTTGCTGGCAATTTTCAACTGGGTAATCTGTAAAAAATTCACACACACAAGATGGTCAGGACTGCATTTTATACACAGTGTCAGCATCGAGCTCTCCCAGGACAGGTACAGCACGGGTTAGATACAGTGTAGAGCTCCCTCTACATTACCCTGACAGTGTGTCCCCCACTGTATACCCACTGTCAGCATCGAGCTGTCCCAGGACAGGTACAGCACGGGTTAGATACAGTGTAGAGCTCCCTCTACATTACCCTGACAGTGTGTGTCCCACTTTATACCCAGTGTCAGCATCGAGCTCTCCCAGGACAGGTACAGCACGGGTTAGATACAGTGTAGAGCTCCCTCTACATTACCCTGACAGTGTGTCCCCCCACTTTATACCCAGTGTCAGCATCGAGCTCTCCCAGACAGGTACAGCACGGGTTAGATACAGTGTAGAGCTCCCTC